>NC_053414.1:3534516-3829516 GCF_016859285.1 Xiphias gladius | reverse complement strand
TCGGACCGGCGATCCTCACATTTGGACAGCTCATCATTGTAAGTTTCTGATGGCAGGTATTCTGTTGAAAGATTTCGTCAGACATCTGAAAGTGATTTTAATTTCCGCCAGAGAGCCGGGGAGCGATCCGGGTTTCTAGAGCTGCGGCGCAATAACAAGACTAAGAATCTACAGCCGCGCCAGCAGCAGCGAGGCTGTTCTTAGACACAGTGCTACTTTGAGCTAAATGCTAACATCAGCATGCTAACATGCTTACGTGCATGTTTACCATGTTCACCATCTTAGTTTAGCATGTTAGCCTGCTAATATTAGCGGTTGAGCACGTGAGTCCAGCCGGGGCTGATGGGATTGTCATTAGTTTTGCAGGTATTTAATCAAAAAACCAAATTACTGGACAAATTCAAATATTGACCTGATGATGGCGCCAGATGAAAAGTCAAAGGATAAGTGAAAGTTATTAGAATTTATCCTGAGGCGACCATGACTGTCTGAACCACATTTCCTGGCAATCCATCCTGTAGTTGTAGAGATTTTTCAATCCGGACCAAAGTGGTGGACGCCGCTAATGTGTAGTACACCGCCTCCTCCACAGGTGGTGTACTACATCTTTGCCATGGTGGGGATGGAGCTGTTTAAAGAGAAGGTGAAGTTTTATGAGGAGGACTCCACCGATCCGGCGAAGGCGTACTGTGGAAACACCCTGCTGAAAGGAACGGCCTTCGCACAACTCAACTACTGCAAGAACAACTTCAACAATGTGGTTTCCTCCTTCATCCTGCTGGTGGAGCTCACCGTGGTCAACCAGTGGCATGATATCCTTTACCTGAACGCCTCGCACGCAAAAACCCTGCTTCAGGTGTCACCTGCAGTGGTCACTGGGTTTAATCTCATGTAGCTGCAATGAAAAATAATATAAAAATAAGCAAAATTTAAAAATTTGTGTATTGAAAAAGCAAAATGTGACTGTCTTTGACGATTTGAGGCTGCGCTCTGGCTGATAGGAGAGCAGAAATTCAGCAACATAACTGGCAGCTAAACTATGAAGGCTCTAAAGGTAATCAGTAAAATGGAAATACTTAAGTACAAGTACCTCAAAACTGTAGTTAAGTACTGAGTAAATGTACTTAGTTCCTTTCCACCACTGTTTAAGGCTATAGTGTTTTTGAAATGGCTAAAAGACGTTCTAGCAATGTTTTGAAAAGATCGTCTAAATCGTCACAACCACATCTGTATCTGTCAGACTCGTATTGAAATCCCGCTGCTGGTCTTTCTCTCAGACGTTCTCACGATGTTTTAGGATCATCCCTTCGGTCGGATCGGTTCGGATTTGTGGCGTTGACCTCTGTGTGATTCCTTAACGCGACTCCACTGCTCAGCAGCGGCTTCGCCACCGTCACCCACATGTCAGCCAGGATCTTCTTCGTCCTCTTCCACATCTTGGTCGTCATCGTCATCATCAAGTAAGGCCAGCAGGATCGCCCCGTCATCGTCATCGTCATCAGTCACAAAAACAAACCTCTTTATTATATTCCATAATTTATAGTATGTACAGTCTGTCTATCTTTGGCACTTATCGTCACAATCACGTGTCCCCGCCTCCTGTCGCCTTTCAGTATCTTCGTGGCGTTCGTCCTCGAGGCGTTCTTCGTGGAGTACTCGGTGGATAAGAGCGACCTGCAGACGTCTCTGGAGAGGAAGATCGAGGAGCTGGAGCTGGCTGTGGAGAAGTACGTCACCGTGACAACCCCGGGCATGATCATAGACACTGACGGATCTAAAGGACCATGCCACCGCTCTGGCGCGTCTTCAAACATCAACTGAAACGCACCAACTTTACGTAACTGATCGGGATTTGAAAAGTTCGCTATCGGACTCTCAAGTCTCAAATCCACTTTTTAAAACAGGCCCCGCCTTTAGCAGCATCATCACACAACTATGAAATACTTTTGGCAAACATTAACTGTGATCGATTATTTTAATAGAAATGAACTGAAACCAAGAGCAATCTAAACACTAATTCAGTAAACAGGATGAACTGGCTAAAACATGACCAAAAAAAATCACTGGTATGGTCCTTTAAAGTACTTTATTTGTTATGAGTCTGAATCATTTTTATATTTCGACATCGTTGCCCATTTCACCTTTTTAAAACAATGGCTCCCACTGTGTTTGGTTTGTGACCCTTTTTAAACCAAAACGTCTAAAATGATCCAATAATTCACAAGAACAAACCAGCGATTAGAGGAAAATCTGAAAAATTAAACAGTGTTTTCATCTCTTAGATCCTAGTGACCCCTCAGGTTTGTCTTGGGTCCCCCGTGTCGGGACGACCCCCAGGTCGGGAACCACTAGTTTAAAGCACAGTTAGAAATGTGGACTCAAGGATAATTAGCAAATTCAACTTTTATGTTTAGCTTCAAAATATATATTTTAAAATTCTGATTCATTTTTTGTGAGTCACATTGACGCAATGCTTTTTTTGCCCTGAGCGTCATCTGGAAGGTAACGTGATGAGGAGTTCACTTTAGGAGGTTCGGTTTAGATTATAGAATCTGAGGTAGTGTTTTTACAGTCTGATACCTGTCCGTGCTGTTTTGTCAACCAGGGAGAAGCTGGAGGACAACCTGGTGAACGCCATGGAAACCATTGACAACGACCTGGGAACCGGCCAATCAGCAACAGCGGATAAACCAACCCTGATGTTTAAAATCGCCTCGAAAAGTAAGAAACACTCAGCAGCAGTTAAGACGGGCCGAGAACAGGTGGGGAAAAGACGAGGTGATTGTAAAGGATGAGAGAATGACAGGGAACGTTTGTAAGAAGTAGAGGCTTTTATTATGAAATGGCAGATTCTTGGAATCTGTGGCTTAAGAAAATCTACAGATTCAGGACCCAGAGGGGACTGACAACCATGACGGAGACTATAAGATTCATTTCGTGCTCCCGGTCCGTCCACTTTCTCGTTAGAACCGGAGGTTTTTGGTTGTCATTAGAAACTGAGCGAGATTTTTCTGTTTCTTCCACCGTGAATCCCGACGGAGCCTTCGAATCGAGAGGGAAGATGAAAGACCTCCGCTCTGCTCTTGACCCCGGCCGGTGCATCGATGGCAGCATTGATTGTCGGTCTTGGTGATGTCGCTGACTCTGTCGGTGTTTTCCTCTCAGGGTATCGGACGGTGGACGCCTTGTTGCAGCGGATGTTCGAGGCCGATCTCGACCCCGAGGACTTCGCTGAGCACGACGATCCCGAAGCCCAGACCAACGGGAACTTTGCGAACCCGACGTTCAGCTCTGTATAAACATGAAGGGAACCAGATTCTATCAGTTATACACAGTTTTACACTCAGTATCATCTCCTCGATATGTTTGGATCTGATGTTTATTAAGTGCAATGTGTCGAGTCATATCCAGTGTTATATTTTTATATTTCTGTCCCGTAGCTCTCTGTAGAGGCACAAATGAAATTAGTACTTTTCACATAAGGAGTATTTACACTGATGTTTAATCTGTGGGACGTTTTTTTGGTTTATGTTTTCATGTTTCATTTCTCCCCGTTCTCTGAACACGAAGGGTTCCCGGTGAACCAGAGAACCCGGCGGAAAATGAAACATCGGGAAACAGTAAAACATAAAAAATTAAAACGAATAAACTTTTCACTTTAAATGACGTTTTGATGTTTTAGTCTAAATTCAGTCTTAAACACTGCAGTTGTTCTTAACATCTCCGGATCTCTCTGAAAACACTGGCAGTAACAGTGAAGAGACTGAAAGGCACGATGGGATTATTAAGGAAATCCATTTTAAATTAGGTTGATATTTAATATTTTAAAAAATGGGGGGAAAAGACAACGAAAAAAAAAACAAAACGAAGGAAATCAGCCAAATTTGGGGTTTTATTGTGACTTAATAACTTTCTCATGTTGAATTTCATTGTTGGGAAACGTGAGATTTTATTATAACACAACACAAAAATGAAGTAATAATAATAGACAGGTGATGAAAAGACAAGGTTGGAACAGAAACAGTGAATGTGGTTTTAGAAGGGAAAAGAAAAGAAGAAAAGACAAATCTCTTCATTCGACATAAATGGGAGCCAGATTGTATTGTGACTGTAAAACTGTCGGAGTTAAAAATCTGAACTAAAGCTGAAACCACAAACAGATCACGGTGAAAAAGACCAGATACAGAAAACAGAAAAACAGTCCCTAGCAACTGGAAATGCTGCAGCGCTCTCGGGTAGACGGACCCTGGTGGATCTGCCCCCCTGCTGGAGGCCGCATGTCACTGCAGCTCTCAGAGGAGCGGGGTGTCTTCTCTCAGGTTCTCAGTGCAGGTTCATGTAATACTGCACCAAAACACCAACGTCCCTTATTCGACGACTTCATATCTTAAATCATCCGGGCTGAATAATTATTATCTGTTTTTGAGCCCATTTTACTTTATTTTTTAAAGATCCAACAAGAGTCGTCCTGTGGTTGGTTGATGGCAAAGTGAGAATGTTTCCCACTTCGTTCTCTGCAGATAATCTTCCCTCCGATCTTCTAACCTGAGAGAAACCACGAGTGTATTTTGATTTTTTTTTTTTTCTTCTTTTTTTTCTTTTCTTTTTTTGTAGCAAAACCAAAAACGCTGTGAAATAAATGCGCTGAAACTTTTTAAGTCTCGGTGGAGGAGACGTCCTATAGAAGCTCAGAAAAATCTACAGTTGCAAGACGACGGAGAAAAACCAGCCTCCTGATGAAAACCAGAACCAGCAAGTTTTGTTTGTTTTTTTTTGTTTTGTTTTTTTTTATGGTCCAACGCCTGAAAAGTCTTTTCTGTGCTCACCATGGCAACGGCAGTCTGTGTTTTTATTGCTTACGGGGAAATGATCCCGGAGCGTAACACTGACACATTAAAACATAAAAACTGGTTTGAACGTTTTGAGCCAAATACAATCAGTGAAGAAAACGAGCATAGTCCTGAACTCAGGCACAGTTTGGAGGAGCTCGGGCTTCACTCCAGTAATTCCCACGGGGTTTTTTCCCCCCACTTTATTCTTCCTGTCTGCTATAGTTCAAAGGGAAAGATTCCCCTTTTTTTTCTTTTTTATTGCACCGCATTTATCCGACAGCTGGAGTCAGTGGTCACTTCCCACACCAAGACTGAACAGAAGAAGAAACGTGGGACAAAAGAGACCAAAGCAGATGTTTCTTCACATTTCCCCTCTAAGCTTCTCACACAGTTTCGCGCCAACAGATGTTCGAAGGATCCAGTGTTTCGAGACCGGAGGAAAGAGTCCAACAACTAAAAGCAGGATCCGTTTATCCGAACTTTGTCTGTGCTTCTTCCGTCCCCCATCAATCATCTCACGACCCCTCAGATCTAGCTGGAGCTGACCCCTTGGAGGAGCCCGGCCCCTAGGTTGGGAACCGCTGGGTCAGACTAGAAGACCACCTTGAGATGGGATCACACCTGCCGCAAAGCCACATCGGTGTGTGTGTGTGTGTGTGTGTGTTTGTGTGTGTGTGGGGGGTAGAGTGGGACCCGCAGCGTGAGGGAGGTGGGTTTGGCGAAACAGGCGAACTCAGCCGGATTTACCCGGGGTTTTTCTCACCATGTGGTCCCATCGCGAGATGCTCCGTGGTCTCACCTGACGTCTCTCAGACTGAAACCGGGAGACAACGATCCGCGACTTAAAAACGAGTGTGGGACAGTGGCGTGGGCGGGTCGGACCACACCCACCCTCGACCTCGGCCTTCATTTTGATCTCAACGTCACAACCTGCACGAAACTGTGCAGGTTGTGACGTTGTCATGGTGACAAAATCTGTCCACAGACAGGACAGGACACCTGCCAAAGTCCTCAGAACCGCCTCTGTGGTAGGCGTCTCCAGGACCACATTATGTCATGATGACACACACACACACACACACACACACACACTGTAAGTTAGAAGCAGCTCCAACAGCAAAACGCTGCTGAAGCCTCCGTGACTCAGGATCAATGATCTGAGGATCAGAGACCGGGACAGGAGACAGGTCCCTGATCAATGAACCGGAGCAGACCGGACTCCGTGTCAGCGGGGGGCGGTGTGGAGCTGCAGCTTCAACACGGAGACACCGAGGAAGAGTGTGTGTGTGTGTGTGTGTGTGTGTGTGTGTGTGTGTGTGTGTGTGTGTGTGTGTGTGTGTGTGTGTGTGCGGTGCTGATGCTGATGCCGTAGAGATGGAGCAGAGGGAGTGGATCCAGCTCGGCTCTCTGTCGTCCGGACGGAAAACAACGCTCAGGTAAGAAAACACACCTGACAAAAGGAACCGAGCAAACGCCGCGTCAGACACGGAGAAACGAAGCGAACCAGCCGGTCGAGGCGAACGTCGAACACGAAACCGAAGCGACGTGATGCTGATGCTGAAAGGAAGGGATGTCGGTGTGTGTGTGTGTGTGTGTGTGTGTGTGTGTGTGTGTGTGTGTGTGTGTGTGAGAGAGAGAGGCCAGAGTCAGGGTGTCGGGACCAGGAGAGTCTGATCAGAAAAACACAATCTATCGGGTTTCTTGCGTTTTATTTAAAACAAATACACAAAAGGCTCCCGCTGCTCCGGTAGACCGGGTTCGGGTGTCCGGGGGCGGGTGTCGGTCTGAAACGTTGTGACAACAGTAGGAGAACAGCAGGGTAACGTTAGAACGACATCCGAGAAGGCCCGAAGGTAAACGAAGGGGAAGATGAGGCGTTCAGGTGCAGCTCGGAGGGTGGGACTGCGCCGTCTGATCGCAAAAGAAGGAGTCACCGTCAAGTCGGAGACAGTAACTACAGCCCCCAGCGTCCGGTCAGCACTTTCAAAATAAAAACAGGACAGTGTTGTACTATCAAAATGCAGAATCAAAAAATATACGTTTAAAATATATTATGTAAAATTATATAAAATGTATAAAAATTAAAAAAATAAAGGAGGTAGGGAAACACGCTGTTTGCTTGCAGTTGTAGAATATTTTCAAATCTCCTTGATTAATTAAAACCTACAAAAATAAAAGTTACGATATTCAAAGAGAGAACATTTTAAAACTCTTTTTTTTATCAAGCAAAAGTAGACCAGTATCAGTTATCATTACTCTAGTGTCCAAATTTCAATAGATGCCCACAACACACACTGGAAGCAGATAACCTCCGGACAGAAGAAGTCAAGGGCGTCGGTTTGGTTCCGGTGGTGGGACGGGACACAGTAGCAGTAAAAAAAAAAAAAAAAATTGTATTGGCATCTTCACTACACAGAGCGTTGTGCCTAACTGGTCTCATGTTTTACCAGTGTTTAATTCCAGCGCCTGTTTTAGAACAAGATTAAATGTAAATAGAAAATACTGATTAAATGAGTTTGATTTTTTTATTTTTTAACCAGAAAAACAGAAGTGGGCACCTCCCATTTTCACCCTCCGAGTGGTGTCTGCAGGTATTCCTTTCAGGCTGCATGCAGCCTTGATAGCCTTCACTCATAAATAAGGTGGGGCAGCCTGTATGTAACCGGGGAGGCAAAGCAGCTCGACCAGGCTCCTGATTTCTGCACCACCCGCTTGTTAAGCTTCCTGCTCTGAGCTGTGGCTGCAACTAAGGAATTTTTCAATACTGACTAATCTGCCGGTTATTTTTTTGATTCAATAATTAACCATTTTATCTATAAAATGTCAAAAAAAAATGAAAATGAACCCAAGGTGATGTCTTCAAATGTCTTGTTTTGTCCGGTGAACAGTGAAAAGCCCAAAGATTATTCAGTTTATGACAAAGAAACGCATAAAATCCTCACATTTGAGAAGCTGGAACAAGCACATGTTGGCAGCTTTGCTTGAGAAATGACTAAATCCCAGTGTATTCTCTGACACTAGAACTGCACAGACATTTAACGTATTGCTGACTGTTTATGAACCTCTCAGCAGCTTAGGACCAAAACCAAAAAGGTAGAAAATGTGGCACAACCATGATCAAAACGGAGGCTTTTCTGCAACAATGATTCACGTCAACGCTGGGAAATGCTGCAGGACGGTGACATAATCCAACAAGTCGATGGACACCGCTGGTGTTTGTTGCTCTAAATGCATTAGTTTTAAATGGATCCATAAGTAAGTGAGTAAATCTTTTTTTTTATATGTCACTTTTCAAAGCCAGGTTTACAAAGTGCTTTGCAACGTGCAAAAGAAAACATAGCATCAATAAAAGGCTTTTGAGAAAAGGAAGGTCTTGATTTGAGATTTAAAACACAGAAAAAACAGAGGTTGCTGACCTGATGCCCAGAGGGAGACTGATCTAGAACCTGGGGGACAGGACAGCAAAAGCTTTGCCACCGCGGGTCCTGAACTTCAAAGGCAGCACTACCAGAAGTCTTTGTTCTGATGACCTGAGAGGCCCAGTGGATTTATAGTGTCGGCAATTCACAGATATATGGTGGTGCCAAGTTGTGCAGCTGAGTTTAGAACTGACTGTAACTGGGCTACAGCGTCTTTGCTTAAACAGGAATCCAGGGCAGTAGAGTCGTCCATACGAGACGAGACAAAGCGGTGGATGTTTTGTCCGAGCTGCTGGAATGATTTTTTTTTTAAAAAGGCAGTGTTTCTTAGCTGAAAATTACAGGACTAGAAAACCGACTTAATATGTTTCTCAGAGTTCAGCAGCCATGAGTCCAAAATGACCGTGACGTTTCTGGAAGTCGGCTTTGACTGGGCGCACTGGGGAACCTCAGTGCTGGTTTGGAATTTCAAGGGTCTGATTGGAGGGAAAGGCAAGAACTTTGGTTTTGTTGTGATTCAGCTGCTGGATTCTACGAGACATCCAGGCACCGATCTCGATAATATAGCTCTGCAAAGTAGACAGATCGAAAGGTTTCACAGATACATAACGCGGGACATCGTCAGCATAACAACGATAGGAGACACAGCCAGACTGACGTATAATGAGCTGAACAGCCATGTCCCTTAGAAATTATATTTATACGTAACAGACTAGTTTACCCAGTTACGTTGTGGTGGCAACGTGATCTCTGGCTGGATCACGTTCACAGGCAACGTTTTTTCAAATGAATGAAGCTGCATTTATTAACAGCAGCGGAGTCTCCAGGAGGCGGTTGGGGTGGATGACTCTCCAGAGACCGGGGTTCACATCCAGAGTCCTGTTCCTGGTTTAGGTAACAACAGCACTTTGGTTAAGTTTCGGGAAAGACGTTGGTTTTGGTTCAGTGTAAATAAACAGGTTGTGCCTGGAGTCACTGTGAACTTTTTCTGTGTTAAATCAGACCCGGATCTTTCCCGAACCTGAACCAGGTGCTGCGAGGGTCTAAACAGAACCATAGACCAGTTTAACGATGCTGGAGTCACTGCAGGTGGATGTTGTGCAGCGGGATCAGATACGTTGTCTTTGAACATCTTACTGATACGTTCACTGTCGACGTATTAACAGCTCCTCGTTAATTCCAGTTTCTCCAGTGTTTGGAGTTTCCGTTTTTTCTGTTTTATATCATAGTAAAACGAATGATCTTTGGGTTTTAGACAGTTGGCCAGAGAAAACAAAGACACCTGAAGACAAGTCAAATTTGAATTCTGGAAAACGAAATGGGTGTTTTTCACGATTTTTTTTCTGATATTTTATTGGCCAAACACTTTATCGAGAAAACTAAATGGCAGATTATCTGATAATGAAAATAAGTTTCAGTCCCAAAATAAAGTAAATCAGATGCAAAATATTAAGTAAAATGAACTGAGTGTATCTCCATTTGAAATGATGGTGCTGACCACACACTGTTCCCTGACGAAAGACGTGAAATTAAACTTACATCAGTAATGTTATCAGCAAAAGAGGAGAACGTACAGATATGGTCGGATTAAGTTCACCTTAAAAGGCAAAACAAAGCAGAAATATTGTATAACTGAAGAATATGATCAAATAGTTACTGGTGGTTGTGATGATGGATGTACACTGAACCGTGCTGGTAACAGAATACACCATGTTCCTGAAAGCTGGACAGTAAAGTGCCGGATCGGCCATAGATGCTAAAAAGAACGGACACCGAACGTGGAAGCAAAAATAATGAACAACCACACCTTCAGATTAAAAAAAAAAAAAAAATCACAGTGAAAACCGTCAAACCATTAAATGAAAAAACTTGAAGAGCTGGATCTAACTTTTAATTTAATGTTAAACTTTTTATCAGGCGATCGGAGCTTTCATTACCTGTTGTCACCATTTTATGTTTTTATCGTTACAAGTTTGAATCACTAATGGAAACAATTTATTTTTAAGAAATCAAATAAATACATAAAAATAAAAAAAGAATAATTTTTAAAAAAAGAAAGGCAACACGACTCCCACTTCTTTATGTCTTTGTTGAGGAGGTGATGAAAGCGTTACTCAGAGGAAGTTTTATTGTGAAAGCAGTGGCCGGATGTTGTGGTTGTGGTTGCGTGACGGTGCCTTGACGCTGGTGGAGGCAGAGCTGCAGTGCGGACAAACAGGCTGGACCCGGAGAACCTGACATCCACAGACCACCTCCTTACAGCCGGCCCGGGTCAGCCAGCCTGGGTTCCGGTTCTGTTTTTTTCCCCCGGGTTGGACTCCTGGATCCGGTCCAGCTGGAGGAGGACCACGAGTCCGCATCCTCCTCCTCCTCCTCCTCAGCTGCAGCAGCGGAGAACCGGAGGAGGACCCGGACCCGGACAGCGGCGGGGCTTTAATGAGCGCTCCTGGACTCTGAGGAGAAATAAAATCTGGTTTTTGTTTCTCTCTGGACTCCCTGGTCCTGCAGCGAGTCCGCGCCGGGCGGCCGGTCTGAGGACGGATCCGGTCTGGTTTGATATTGGGGACTGTTAGAGGAGAAATACATGGTGGTTTAGTCCTGCGGGAGTCTGAGGCCCAAACCCCGGCCCCCTTTCAGAGGAACGGTGGGTTTTCTGGACCAGGACGTTTTGTGCCGAAATAAAATCCCAGATGAAGATTCCCAAAAGGCGGAAAAGGAGCGGACGGTGCGCCAGGTAGGCCTGATCCGGACCAGATCTGGCCCGGACTACAGAGAGTAGACAGTGGGTGTGTGTGTGTCCTGCGGGGATGCGTTCAACGGGAAGTGAATTTATCGATCCGCGTCAGGGACGTTTGATCAGAATCGCCAGGACCGGGACAGATCCGGGTCGCGTGACCGTAATGATCTCTGATTCCTAACTTGGGTCAGTCCGGGCCAGATTTATTGATCAGTAGGATGTGATGCTGCGCAGGCGCAGAGAGGACCCATGACTGTGCACTGCAGAGAGGAAAGATTCAGTCTGAGTGATGCAGGGAGAGAGAAAGGGAGGCGGGGCGGGGCGGGGCGGGGCGGGGAGGGGGGCTGGACCTGGACCTGGACCTGGACCAGAGCGGAAGTGTGTCACTAAAACAGTCATTCAGTCTCTTATTCATCCATTTAAAAAAAAATTCAGCTCAGCTTGTTTCTTTATGGCGAAAATAAAAAGGGAAAGGGCAAGTTCCTCACGACCATTTTAATTTCAACGATTTAATCAGTCAGTGAAACAATCTCTCTCTGACCAATCAGATATTGTTGCCAGGGCAGACCCGCAGTTATGTTGCGTGACAAAGGTTAAAGTTGATAAGTACGGAATAACCACCTCAAACCCAAGTATTTGCTTGGAAGAGGTAATGACCACGTCGTCAGGTTGAAAACAGAACAAGTCGATTTTATTTTAAAAATCCTCAGTAATGAAGACCCTAATTTAACGTAATTTTTTTTTTTTTTTCATCATTTTTCGGCATAAATGTTATGTGTTGTCACCGTTTGCTGTTTTTAACATCGTAAGTTTTAATCGTTAATTAAAACAGTTCATTTTTTGAGCAGTCAAAGAGTCAAACAGTTGAGTATCAATAATAAACCTAACAAAGGCGAAGTGTGTAGATGAACGGGCCCAAGTACGGAATAACTGCTGAGCCAAAACACAGTCTTGAAATAATTTGATCTGGGGGAACAGGCATACAAGAGACGATGAAGGGCAAATAATGAAGGAACGGCCACGTCTTCAGACACATAAATATTAATAACTGCAAAACCATCAAACAACAAAAGAGCAAGACAGTTTTTATTTTTTTTTAAAGTCCCCAAGTAATTAGGAGCTCTGTTTACATTTTAGGTTCATTCGGTGACAGTTTGTTATTAATTGTTTTTATGTAGTTATTCTCTATTTGGTGATCTGAGCAGTCAGTATTTGTCGTCACAGATTATTATTTTCCAGACTGCAGTATTCTAGTATTAGATAGGATCATTTACCACATTCTTTTGTTTATGGATTGGGGCGTTGTTGGCGCCGTCTCTTGCTAATATCTTGCTCGAATTACACAAAAAAACGATCAAATACTTTAGACTAAAGTGTTTTCAGGTAAATAGGTAATGACGGCCACGTGACCTGATGAGATTTCTTTTACTAATGTGATGGCAGTTTGACATAATTTGCATTTGAATGTGTAACCTCTGGTATATTTGTTGCTAATATTGATTAGTTGTCCTATAAGTCTGTTTGGACTCTGCTCGTGTTTCTGCGGCAGCGTCTGTCCAGAGAAACTCTGACCCGCTGTCTGATTCCCAACAGCTCATCGGTCCGTCCATCTATACTCAGATAACAAATATGAAACTGTCGTGTGGTTGTTCTCCTTTTTCCATGTGGCGTCAAATCACCAGCACATTTTTGCTCAGCTTAAAAAGTTTGAACTCTCCAAACTGTTCATCGCTGCCCCGGAGTGACGAAGATCCCGCCTCTGGGCTTCGTCACAGTGAAGGCGTATTCACGTTGTCGCGGTGAGACGGCTTTTGCGTGCACCTTGCCATTAATGTGTGACATAGCGCGGACGGCCGAGCGGAGCAGGGGGTTCAAACTTTGACCCGACCTTTCTGGGTGCAGCCGACAGCTTTTGACCACTGCACGAACTGAGTGATGGAGGAAAAACGAATGATGTTACGTCGTTGGATTTCTAGAACTGTACAATGACGAACTGTCCTCATATCGAGACCACGCGGAAAAGATATTCGCTTGGCGAAATATCAACATGATGCAGCGACCAGCTCTGTCACAAAAAACAGTGTGAGTCTCATAAACATAGCAGGCTAATGCTAGCCATGTTAGCATCGTAGCTAAAGTGCGGCTGTTTAGTAATGTTACAGTGGTAAATACTGCGTCGCGGGACCTTTGTTTTTTTTACGCTTTAATGCAAGTTCGCCTTTAGTCATGAGAAATGTTCAAATGATCATTATAAGTGATGTTCGAATGAAAAAACAAAAAAAGTCAAAGGCCAGGTTACAAAAGCGTTTAAAACATCAACATTTTGCACCAAAATCAGTTCATTTCATCAGAATCGCGATGAGTGGACTGGATTCACTTGTGGTGGGGGAAGTGAATTCACGTGAATCTTTTGTTCAAATTTGTTGAACTTTGAGACGAGCAGATTTGCGCCGTTGACCAAGAGGGAAAATGTGTTGGCAGTGCTGACCTTTGAGTGACCGGAGAGCTGGAGAGTCCAAAATGGAGGAAGCTATCGTAGCCCAATGCCTGTGTGTGTCACCGTCCCGTTTTATTGAACGTATTGTAAATGACCAGTGTTAGCATGTTCCTAGCTGGCTAGCGTGTTAGCAGTTAGCTCGCCAGTAACAGTAGAGGGATGCAAACTCATCAGGGGTGAAAAGGGCGACAACGCTGTAACGTAGGTGCATTTTAGCTAAATGTCCACTAACGCTGCGTCAGCCATCGCCAGTTACAAGCTAACGAGTTAACAAACAATATAAACAACAGATGCTAACTGCACTTGCCATTCTGATACGTCTGCTAGTCGCTGATTTTGGTGCTCAACAGAGTCCTCAACTGAGTCTGGGTCTGCCTGAGGCTCAAACACGTGTGGCTGAATCTCTCCAATGTTGCTGCTAACGGTAGCCATCTTGGGGCGCGCTCTGCTCTTTCACCGACCACCTGGCGCAAGCGGCGGTGGTGGGCGGGGCAATATTAATTCCCTGTTAATTTCTTGTTACTTTTCGATCGTTGCAAACGCCGATACAGATTTAGCTGGTAGTTAGCTTAAATCAGGCAGTAAAGTTGTCCCGCCTGTGTATCGGTCGAGCTCTAATTTTGATGCTAATACTTTTATACTGAAGTAAAGTTTTGAACGCAGGTTTTTTTTTTTTTACACCTGTTAACAGTGTTTCTAATGTATTGCTACTTTTAATTAAGTAAATAAGTACTTCTTCCACCACTTAGTATTTCACAAAGTTTATTGAAAAGTCAGAAGAATTAAACATAAGTTTTTTAGCATGAATATCTTATATGTTTCTCATTTTTGTGACACCTCAGATTTATGTTGGGGTTGGGAACCACTGGTTTGGAGAGGTCAAACCTCTGAAAGACTAAAAGTTTAAAGTCTCTTGAGGCTGAAGTGATCAGTACACATCACAAAACAAACAAAAATGTGAGGTTTGTCCTGTGGGCGGCGCTAGAGGAAAGGTTACGAGGTCACCAAAATCAGTGGACTTCATCCTCTGGGGAGCAGGAACATACACAGTAAATTTAATTCCGAGTCTTTGTTGAGGCGTGTTCGTCTGGGGCAAAGAGCAACATCGCCACGTTGCGTGCAGCAGGTGCAAAAGTGTTTCGGTGAATCTGGAACCACATGGAAAAGGTAAATAAATCCAGTTTGTGTAGGTCATACAATTATATTTGCTGTCTGAGGATCTGAAGGTGTTGTCCCTCCCTGCTGCGCCCCCCCCCGTGAAATCACCGTTTGAGCCTGTGTGTGCGGGTCGGAGGGCTGCAGCGGTCGGTCGTCGCCCTTCTCCTCTCCTCGTTAACTGTGCCCTCTGTTTTGGCTTGTAGGCTAACACAGGAACAGGAAGGGTTTTGTCCCGCTCAGGATTTGTTGTAAGCCGTCAGGTTTTCCCGGAGCTCAGAAATATGGTGAGCTCCGACTGAATTCATCAGATCGAAAACTGGAATGATGCAAACCCGGCTTCTGGCAGAGCACCCCCCCTCCCCCTCCCCCCTCCCCTCCCCCGTCAAAAGATTGGTAGATTTGTAGGCAAAGAGCCGAAGAAGAAGAGCAGGCTGCGGTTTGGAGGTAGAGAAAGTGTCTGTGAGGATGTTTCACTCTGATCTGCTGCTGAGACGCTTGAACGCACCAGGACGCACTGCTGCTGGGTGACAGAGTTTCTCTCATTCGCGCTTATTTTACAACAAAGTGTTTCTTATCAATGTCATTATATACTATATACCATACCACAAGGTATGTTGCTGTACAATATCACAAGATACGAAACGATACAAGACAGTAAAATATAATTGAATGTAATACAATACTGTACAATTGCATGATGCTATATGGTACTACACAGTTATATCTGATACAATATGATATGACACAACACGATACAGCTCAAGATGACACTAAACTATACAATAATGTATGATAGATAACAATATGGAACCATGCTAGAGAGGTTATGGTACTATATACTACAACCCAACATGAAATTACATGGAAGGATACAAAACATTATCCAGTATCATATAACACCACAGTCTAATATGTTATATACCATATGATGCAGTGCAATACAAGTAGACACGATGATAAAATACTACATCATACAATAGTATGTTATACGATACTGTACTGCAGTGTATTATAAGACAGGAAACGTTAAATGACACTAAGCCGGATCAAACAATACTCTGTGATACAATAGGACATGATACAACAATTACTATATACTAAAAGACGTTACTGCTACGGTTTACTAAGATATGATCACAATACATTACAACACTATACCATATTATACAGTGCTTATACACTTACCTTTATTTTTACGTTTTGCAATACTAATCTGTGCAAATACCTCACTAAACTACACAATAGTTTTCTATACTTAATTGTACATACTATACTATGTAGTGTATACTACACGATGGTTACCTATATTTTGCTGATCTACAATGAAAAAATACTATACTATACTATATCACACTATACTGTACTGCAGTGTATATATACATATATATATATATATATATATATATATAAAACAATGCTATATTCTACGTTGTTTTTTTTATAATAATATGCATATATTGCTATAGTACTGTATGTACAAATACAGAACTGAATTTTATTATACTATATTATTCTACACTATAGCATAAGATATGATGTATTTCAATACGAAACTGTACTATAGCATACTTTACTTGTATTTTGCTGTACTACACTGTGCAGATACTATACTATACTACACACTCTATACCATAAAACATGATGTAATGGGATGCACTATATTAACACTGTAATATCTTTGCTATAACGTTATATAAGAATACTGAATTATACTATATTACGCTGCACTATACTATAATAATAGTATAGAATATAGAATATAATGGAATGGAATACGCTACACTTATCTGATAACACTATAATGACTTCTAAACTTAAGGTATAATATTATGTAAAAATACTACTACTAAGTTCTAGTATACTATGCAATACTATATAACCATATCAGACGTTGCTTTTGATAATACATGATTTACCTATATTCTGCTATAAAGTACTACATTATAATGTACCTATACTATATTACTATATACTAATCCATCCTAACTGTACTGCTGTATATAACAATTTATTACACGATATGGCACTGTTGTTTTTACAATATTACACATATATATTATATGCGATTGGCCAGTTACTCCCTACTGTGTTAGATATGCAGCCGCGTAAGACCGTCGCAGTGTTTTCAGGGAAACTCTGTGGCCCCGCCCTCTGCAGCGACTGGCGGCTCAGCAGCTTGTCAAGGCCTGCGGCAGGTTTCGCTACATCTCCAGTGTTACAGTCACACCCAGCCTCTGGCCGCTGTGCATCCGACGAGGACGATGCTGCTGCTGTTTAACAGAGCTGTATCACTGCAGGTGCAGAGAAGCCTCCTCCCCTCCTTCCCAGTCCGTCCGGACCGCTGTCGGAGCTGCTCTGACTGGAATCAACAGCGGACACTCTCCATTATATCTGCAGTCCGCCCGAGCTCTGCATGCACTGATGACGGCCCGTGGCATTGCATGCAGAACAGCATGGTTTGGGGACTGACATGCATCACTTTGAACTTCAAATTTCCCCCACGAATCCACTGAGAACCGATAACCATCCGTGGCAGATACATGTGTTGTACCAGAGCAGAGTGAAACCCAGAGCTCAGTTCAGGTCGACTGAGCGGAGAGCGCTAAATTGACACGTGATTAAAAAATGAATGTAGTCGTAGGCAGCGGCTGTGAGAGTGATGCTCAGTGAGACACAGGCCTGCAGATGTTACTGTTGTTCTGCGTTTAACGGGGCAACCGCATCCTCCACTACTAATCCATATTCAGTCTCAAGGAACAGGGTTTATGGTTGTCTAGTGCAGACTAATCAGCCACTCCAGGGTTTTAATTAATTTGCCAAAGCAATAATTAACCCAACTTCAACCAAGCCCCACAACATTTACAGTTTGTCAAGTCTTTGCAAGTTTGAAAATTTGAGCAATTGCCTCATTTTCTGCATAAAATCATCAGGTTTTGTACAAACACTATGAGCTTAGTTCAAGTAACACCAAACCTTGACTACACCAAAGAACTCTGGGACCTTTTTTCCCCTGAAGTCGCCTTCTCAGGTAGAGCTCACTCCCAGGCTGGTTGGTCCCCGACAAGCTCCTCCAGTTTAAATCTGAGAGAAGTGCCTCAGAGACGTCCAACTCAGTGCCAGGTACCTCAGCGTGACCGTTTGATTCATGCAGCTTCTCGGGGCGTGGTGCTCGACTTGGGAGCGTACGCTACCTGCCAGGCCAGATTCAGGAGAAAAAATTACCCACCGACCCAAGTTTAACTACAAGGCTAGCTGCTGCGACCGAACAAGCCCGTGTACCTAAATAACAAAACAAGTTATTTGTCACTACGGTACTAATTTTTTTCTTTCACTGTAAGGGCTGGGTATCGCTGATCGCTGATAAAATACAAAAACTGTTTTTCTCGGAACATAAACCTCTTTTTCTGCAAAACCCTTCTCAACAATTGACGAAGAAAATTTTTCAGAAATCCCAGACCTGTATAATAAAGTGTTAGTGAAGTATCTGAGTACAGACATTTGACACCAGCGTTCAGTATTTCGCAGTCCTAAAGACGCATTTCAGTCTGAAAGTCCTGAGGTCCAGTACCCAGCCTTTATCAGTATTATTAATTTTCTATTTTAGTTTTTCCCTCTGAACTGCATTTTTAAAAGAATAGTTTAAGGTTTTTGGGATACGCGCTGGCAGAGGGTTAGATGTTCAGATTTATGCCGCTGTCATGTCTGTACAATAAATACGAGGCTACAGCCAGCAGCTGGTTGGCCTATCCTAGCACAGAGACGGGGAACGGGGGGAAACAAAACAGCTAGAAAAAAACAACAGTTCATCATTTTACGTGGGATCGTGTGCCAGAATATTTCCTGGCAGCGAAGCCGCTGCTCGCAGCCAAGAAATAGAAAAACCCCCCACGTGAAACCACGATGCCTCATTTTAACACATCTGTTTTTGTACAGATTAAACAAACGAGATATAACGTGTCAACCAGTGAGCTTTGGGGGTGCTGGTAGGTGGGTTTTGTTACCTTTGGACAGGCTGGTCCAAAGGTAGCACCTCGTCCTTATGCTAAGCTAAGCTAATTCCCCGGCTGTAGACAGACATGACGTCGGTATCAATCCGAACAGCTAACTGCTCGGCGTATTCCCCAAAATGTCAAACTGTTCCTTTGACTTGAAAGCATAAAAGGTTTCAAATGTGATCACGGAGCAGTCTCTGTTAGTTCGGTTTGAATCCCATCAGACCTGGGCCGGATCATCTCGGGCTGATGGCGGTCGGTTCAGACGAGCCCGTTCTGATCTCCGATGATCCGGTCGTGTTGAAGTCTGTCGGGCCGTCGCAGCATCAAACCTGCAGCCGCAGTCAGGATGAGAGCGAAAGCGTCCGACTGCTTCCTCTGCAGACATGATATTTGCTCCAGTTGCTGCAAATACCATCACGCACCCCAACCCCAACCCCGGCTCCCCCCACCCCCACTGGCCTGTAGCCTGATCCAGCTGAAGAATGGCTTCTAATGGCAGCCAGCCATCTCTAATGCCTGTTGTGATACTGGACTGCCGTGAGCGTCCCAGCACAGGGCTGGGGTTAGACTGGGAGCCTCCCAGCACCAGGAGGACTTCTTTAAATGACCGACTTTTCTGCCCCGCTTTCCCTCCTTCCTGTCTCGCTTCCTTTCCCTCCCCTCCTCCCCTCCCCTCACAGATAAATGGCTCTTTTAAGCTGGGAGCTGCTCGTGTTCTGTCTGGCTGGCAGATGCAGTGCCTAGTCCCCAGCCTCCAGGACAACGCCAACATGAACGGGACGTCCGAGCAGGCCGACATCCTGCCGCCGAACTGCATGGTCAAAGACCGATGGAAAGTGGTGAGTCGGGAAACCGCCCCGTCCCCCGGGTCACTTCACAGGTTCTGCTGCGGAGCGTCACAAGCTTTGGGTTTTTAAACTTTCCTTTTTTTTCAGGATGTATTTGTAAAAATGAAAAATTATCATTCTTATTGTTGTTTTTTCGATTTCGTATTAATTATTCATTTTGTTTAGAATTTTTTTGATTATGTGTTTATTTTCATTTTTATTCATTAATTAATTTATTGGCACAAGTTAAAATCAAAAAAATATTTTGCTTTATGTGCAGCATTGCTCACCTTTTTGTTTTATTTTTGCTATTGCTGCTTTTTCAACTTACTTCTATCATTTCATTTGATATTATATTTTCATTTTATTTTTTAAATAGTTTATTTATTTTATTATATATATTTTAAAATAGATCTATATATGTTTATTTTTATGTATTTATTTATTGAAATTAAACAGAACATGAAAAGGGAACTTCAGAACAATGTACAGTGAGAGGAGAAAAAGCTCCCAATCAAGGTCTTGTTCATCACTTCTACCTAAATAATCTAACACAGTATTTACAATGGTGATGATAAATATAGGTTATGACCTCGTACAATAATAATAATAATAATAATCTACTGCAGATGATCTGAGACCGAGCTGAGGGTTTTGGGATGAAAGAGAGAGAGAGAGACACAGACGATCATTTTCTCAACACTCGTTACACATTTACTGTAAAATCCGTTTTACTTCAGCGTGAGTGTTGATTGAGTCCATTACTGACGGCAGATAAAGAATCCACCGTGGTCGAGATTCAACAGTCAACTTTATCGTTCTTGTCCTGGTCACATTATTATTGTCAGGTGATGCGTCAAGCAGGAGCCAATCAGGTAACTCCAACACCGCTGGCCGCTGTTTTTTAAAAGGGGTCTTTTACCTGTTTGTGCCCAGGGGCCCATTTTCTCATCTTCTGTCCTTGAGACATGGAATGTGATGGATTTTTCTCTCTCTTCGGGTCGATTTTCATTTAAATGACATGAAAAGGAAATGAAAGAAAACAACTTAAGACTGATGGAGAAATTGTAAAATAGTCGTGTAAAGAAACGAGTCATTTAAAGTAAACGAGACCAGTAGTTAAATGGCGGATACATGTAAAAATCACGGCTGTGGTCCCTCGAGCTTCCCTCGGTTTCTGAAATAAGAAATTACATAATGCAGCTCCTGTCTCAGCCAATCAGATCTCAGCGTGGAGCCTGCGGGCTGTTCGCACTTCACTGATCAATTTACTGTTTTTAGTGAAGCGCTGAGGCTCCACACACACACACGCACATGTCTGTATATGTATATAAATATAAATATATATACGTGTGTGTGTGTGTGTGTAAATATATATATAGATATATAAATATATATATACATATATATTTATGGGAGATGAAGGAAAGAAAGACAAAACTTAGCAGTGAAAGAAGGAAGAAAAGAGTGGAAGAAAAAGAAAATGAAAACAAAGGGGGGATAAAAGAAAAGAAAATGGAAGATAAGTGGCAAAAAAGAACAGGACAATCAAGAATGAGAAAAGAAGAAAAGAAATGTACAAAGACGGTTTAGGAGAATAAAAGAAGAAAAAAGGGTAAAAAGGAGGACAAAAAAGGAAGGAGGGAAGAACAGCTAGAGAGAGGATTAAAACAAGGGGATAGGGGAAGAAGAAGAATAGAGAGATAGGAAGGACTGAGGGAAGGTGGAAACAGGAGAAGAGGTGGAGAGAGATGGGGAGAAACAGGAAAAGAATAAAGAAATGATGAAACAACAACGTTTCTTCAAAGGGTTGAAATCTTTGAAACCTGTCTTGTAGGTTCAAGCTGAAAACTCAACAACTCTTCCGTAGTTTCTGTGAAGTTTCTGTTACGTTGATGTTGGTCTTTTAGTTTGGCGAAGCTGTTGCTCCTCAAGTTTAATGCTTTAGCCCCGAGATGAACAGGCCAAACTGATCCGGAGTCTGTCCTGCATCCCGTGTCCCAGCTGAAGAAGATCGGTGGGGGCGGGTTCGGGGAGATCTACGAGGCCCTGGACCTGCTGACACGGGAGAACGTGGCGCTGAAGGTGGAGTCGGCCCAGCAGCCCAAACAGGTGCTGAAGATGGAGGTGGCGGTGCTGAAGAAGCTGCAGGGTGAGTGTCCAAACCTTCGACACGCCGTCCCACAGGTAAACGCAGTTCAGGCCGGGCCTAAAGTTTGGATCTGTACCACTAGTCCGGTAACACACATGAGGTTTATTGTGAGATTAATATGTCCACGTGCTTACAGGTGTCCTGCTAACATGCTAAACGCGTTATGTTAGAAGTAAGGACACAAGGAAGCAGTGCTGCCAGAGTGGGGAGTTCCGCAGGCAGCCTGTGTCGAAAGTCATCGCCATAACTCACCATAAGTCACACAGCAGGCAGGATACGGGCATTTTTAGATTGGCGGGGACCTACGCTTTCCGAGGACGGGATTATCTCTGATGTCCGTCGCAACTGAATGACCGTAAACCGGCTTAGAAGTCATAGAAAACAAACGCTCCTCGCAACTCCAACTTAGCTGAGACTCGGCAAGTTTACTAGAGTATCCAGTTCATTCATAGATAGCTGACAGTACATCCAATAGTATATTGCAAAGGCCAAGAAAATATATATACATATTCATAATATATATATATATATATATATATATATGTATATACAGGCTACAGTATAGTATAGAATGGAGTATTTATAGTATATAGTTTGGAGGATATTATTGGTCCAAGACGAGACTGACAGGTCTGGGGGCGGGACTGAGAGAAAACGGTGCAATTGCAAACCGGTGCTCTCCTTCAGCACCACGTACGGCGCCGTGGGCACAGTTAGGCGCCTGATATATCGGACCCACGGTCGGGGTCGTTGACTCCAACTCGCACAAACCTCGCTCAGCTGAAGGATCGATGCGTCCGGCGGACAGGAGATTCACCCGAACAGCCGCTCTGCTCCCTGCGCTCTCTCTGCCACTAGGGGGAGGAGGGGGGGCGACGGCAGGTTAACAAGGGGGATGGTACCCCCCCCCCCCCGGGGGCATGGGCCAAGGAAGAACCCGTCACATATTGGTGCGGATCCGGTTTAAAGGATCCAGGAAACTTTATCTAACATCGTACATTAGGAAATGGAACAACCCAAACAGTGTTCAGTCTCTGGTCTGGGTGGAGGCGGAGGGATGATGGTGGTGCTGGTAGATAGGTGGTATTCATCACATAGGCATACAGCCTCAGGAGGGGTGGGCAGGTCTCGGGCCGAGGTTAGGACTCCGCGTTTTGGTGCTGACGAGAGAGTGAAGTGCTGAAGTGAATGCACATGTGAGTGCAGCGTCATCCCTGATGGCAGTTACTGTATCAGGCCCGTCTCAAGCTGTCAGTGGGCGGTGGTGGTGGCGGCGGCGGCGGTGGGAGCGTGTACCTCCGTTCTCGTCAAGCACTTGAACATCTACGGTCCGATGTGCCAACGCTGCACTGACCGGTACCAAGTCACTGACAATCACTGATACCAACTACAGAACGAGAGCAACCCACGGTTATAATAAAATAGTTTTAGTGTAATTATAACGAAACACCCTGCCACATGTCTGCTTCATCCTGTTATATGTTATTTCATTTCTCACGGCTACGTTGTCCGTCGAGGCAATGATTTTTTTTGTCCTGACACCACATGGAGGCTTCTTGTTATAGCAACTTACCAACTCATCATGTTGTTGAAAAGTTTGCTTCAACGAGATGCGATGGTTTCGTGAAACGACGAGAAGGTTTATGTGTCATAACAACGTGAAAAACAACTCGTCGTACAATGATCTTTTAAAAACGTTAAAAACAAGTTTGTTGTTGTAACTATGTGAACCAGACTTTGGACTTTGCCGTCCATTAAACCTGCCGCCTGCATAGGTAAAAACCGACCTAAAATAATCGGACGGAAGAAATCTGTCATCATCCAGTCACGCAAACTGTGTTTTTTTATTTCGTTCTTTCTTTTTAATTCTTCAGACTAGTTGGTGGTTTTGGCTAAAGCTGTCCCAGTTTCAATAAACAAGCCTGCTTGTTCAAATCAGATCCTGCTGGTAGGAAACCCGTTCCAGTTCAAACTGAAGTCAGAGCCAAAGGCGGGAAGATCTGATGTTTTGTGTGTCTTTTAGTGTAGTCCAACCCTTCAGTACCGATTTTCACAGCAGGGGCTGTTGTAGTCCACTGACTCTGCTCGGGACATACGGGTACGGAAGCTTCGTGGTTCTGTTCCGGAAACTGGAACAGAGTTTTTGTTCGTCTTTGTCTCCCCGTCTTCATTGTTCCTGGAGTCGGCTGCTGAAAACCCAACTTTCTACTGCGAGAACCAAAACTAATTCATGTGGTCCTGTTCATGACTTTGACAAAAAAGGAGAAACAAACATTCGGCTTTGAAGTTTTATGTTTTTACTTCCCACCAAGTTTCTCGCTGGTTACCAGACCCGGTCTTAAATTTTCAGAAGTTACAGGAGGGTTCAAGGTCTGGATGGTAAAAGCAAAACGACAGCTCTCGCACATATTGAATCAAATGCTGAAGAGAAACGATGATGATGATGGTGATGATGATGGAGAGTGTGTAATGTTATAAAGTCACCGTTGATGTAAAGCAGCGATTGTGTTACATGTTTGTGTGTCAGGGCAGGACGTGATTGGTCAGTTGATTAATGATCAGAGCCGCGTCCGATGAGTCACAGGAGCTCGGGTTTCACCGATCGACTGCTGAAGGTCCATCGGTCAAAAGCATCTTTAACTTGCTGCATTTACTGTCTGTACCTGATAAACTGTATAAAAGAAACAAACAAAACAAATAAAAACTTAAAAACAAAATATATATAAGTGACCAGGCTGCATTCAATAGACTTGTACGGATTCATTTAAACTTGAAGATTTGTTCTTAACTTTAGAATTTGTTAATTATTAGAATTCAAAATCTTAACTGAAAGTCTGACTGCCAGGATTTCCTTCCCTGGTTCCAGAAGAAACCTAGTAAGTTGACCTTGAGTCAAGAATTTTTTCACCCGACTGGTTCCGATTCAGTTCCTCTCCTCGCTGAACTCGATAAATCACTGTGAAACTTTGAAACGTCAGGTCGCCAAAAAGCATTGACAGGCGCTCGTACGCAGATTCAGTTTCCATCCGCCTGAAGCCTTTCGGTCAAGACGGGGTTTCGGGTTTACGCCGTAATGCTTCACGCGCATTGACCAGCCAGCAGCCACGTGCAGATCAGTATTGATATGTGCAGTAGGTCACTGTTAGCACCGTCAGTATTTCAATCTGGAAAACAGAAGACCAGTGACCCATCCGAGATACGCGGGTGAAAACACCTGACAGGTCTGAGTCATGTAACTTTATTTAAACTGGAAAAAAGACTTAATCCAAACAGAGCACGTGCTGGGTAGCACGTTAATAAGCATCAGCATCGGTTGAGCGGCACGTTCCAAAGGACGTTCACTCTGAAATGGTGGAAACTGGACATTTTACGTTGACTGGACACTGACTGGTTTCATTGAGTTACTGATAAAAGACGGGTTGATTTCACCGAGTTCTATTTTTACAGCGCGTCAGACGTTGTGTTGCATTAACAGGGTGTGAACGAACCTCTGCTCTTTCCTTGTTCTTTTTCAGGTAAAAACCACGTCTGCAAGTTTATTGGCTGCGGGCGAAATGACAAATTCAACTACGTGGTCATGCAGCTTCAGGTGAGTCAGCGTGTGGACGGCCACAGCCTGAGGGCTTTTATTGTGAAGGGTAACAACACAGAGGTGTGGAGGGCCACAGAGACGGATCAAATTCTTTAGCCTTCAACATCGTCTGCTCTAATGACGTTTCGACCCTTCACCTATGGCAAAGACTCATGGGAATTATATTTGTTGAATATTAAAAAAAAAAATCCAACCTTTGTAAAAATTCTGAGATTTGATTTGAGATTTTTCTGCTCGGTTCAGCAGTAGATTCCCATTTTTCTCAGGACGAGGACAGTAAACCTCAGGATCCTGTTTCATCCTCCCTGAAGTCTGATGCCGGTGGAACGGTAACCGGTTATGGAGCAGGACGCTGATAGATAGTGAGCTTTTTAGTATCAGAACCTCTGTGTGAAGGGACTTGACAGGTAAAACGATAGCAAACGGACACAAAACGACTTTTTCAGTGTGTGTGTGTGTGGGGGGGGGGGGCTTTTGCATGTGTGTGTCCAGGGGTCCGTTGTCTCATAGTCTGTCCATGACCGCAGGCTCTTCGGAATAACAAATAGCAGCTATTTATTGATGATATTCGGTATCAGAATAATTAAAGTTGTTTATCCGGCTTCTATTTATTACACCGATTAAACCAGTGTAACTATTAATATTGTCGGGCACATTATTGCCAAGAATCTGGGCTTTTTTCCAAATGTGCCTCCCTTCATTAACTCTGACCGGCCAGATGAAGTCTGCGGTAATTTAACCCAGCACACATTACTTTCTATTTTATGATTATAAATCAATAAACTTGCTTGATGTAAACGATTAGATCGACTACGTAATTTAATCCAAACCTGAAACAGGTGGATTTGTTAAAGTGCACGTTCAGACAGAAAACGTCTGCAGAGTTTCCACCAAGCTGCTCAGAATAGACACCAGCCCTCTGAGGGCCCCGGTCGGCCCTGATCCGGCTCTGACTGGAACCAAAACCTAAAGTGAATTCATGTGGCAGAGGCTTGTGGATTTAGCTTCAGCTGACAACAGCGTGGATCAGCCAGTGTGGTTTTGGTGATCTCCCGGTCCCGTGTCGTTGCAGGGTCGTAACCTGGCCGACCTGCGGAGGAGTCAGCCCAGGGGGACCTTCACCATGAGCACCACCCTGCGCCTGGGGAAGCAGATCCTGGAGTCCATCGAAGCCATCCACTCGGTGGGCTTCCTGCACCGAGACATCAAACCGGTACGATGAGAGCTAGTCCTCTGAGCTGGGTTTTCTTCCGTGGTTCCACATGTTCCCCGAGTTGAGGGTGACGCTGGGGAAAGGCTGGATTTGAAGGATTCGACTGACGCCTTAATGGCCTGTCACTAGGAAATCTGCGGTCTTATTTCAGTGTTTTCAGAGTTTTCATTTATGCCCAGATGTGTTAAAAACGCATCCTGTCACAGACGGAGAAATCCGAGGGATTTTGCTTGTGAAATGCGACGAAATGCAACCGTGACAAATGCTGTAAAATAATAGAAGTTAACTCACTGTTTTTATTTCTGTCTTTTATCGCTGATATTAATCGCTCTTGTACTTCCTATTTTGAAATTGGTACAAAGTTGAAGTCCAAACATTGCCTTAGATACAAAGGAGAATGTGTACAATCAGACCGCTCTCATCTTTATTAATTAACTTTGAAATCAAAATAGTTTGTCCAGTTGTAAAGACGGTGGGCAGCAGTTTTGTTGATGATTCGATCGAACCGGATGAAATTTTCATTAGTTTTAAAGTTTTATACCTGGACTCTGTGAAAGATTCCCCCCAGTTTTTCCTACATGTTTGTGAGAGGCCTGGAACGCGACGGCTTGATTTTAAATTCGCTTTCACAGTTTTGAACCTGAGTTCTCACCGTGACAAACGAGCCGACAACGGTGAGGACGGAAGAGGACGTTGGGATCGTTAGGGAGCGCGGCGCTGAATAGATTTGCATATTAACGAGCTGAGCTGGAACAAAGTCTGGAGGACAAACGCGGGTGAGCGTGGAGGATGAGGAGGGTCAGGGTGAGGAACAGGGACCCGCGGACCGCCTGCTCCGCCTCGGCCGCACTGTGACGCCGGCTACTGACGCGGCTCAGTTCGGCCTGGTTCGGGTTTTCAGTGCAGACAGTAGAGCAACATAAGCGGAGTTCGGTTTCATCAGATCAAAAGTCAGACTCGATTTACACACAACGACGTGAGCTTCGCAGTCGCTCATACTGTTCTTAGCTCAGCGTCTCAGTGCTCCGTGTCCTTCACAGTGCGGAGAAGATCCGACACCTCAGCAAGCAGAGGTCTGCTCCTTTTATGGTGGAGCTCACACACTTTGTTTCATTCTAATCCCCTTCCTCTCCTTGTTTTTTTCTGGCCAGAGCCCTCAAATCAGCTTAAGTCAGTAAAAACCGAACTGTAGGAGGAAGGGCTCCGGCGTTTTCCTGCCACGCACCGAGGTGATTTCACCCAGCGCCTCGGTTTGGTGTCCCGGAGACTCTCCGTGCTCCCCGGTGGGAGGAGAGGCGCAGCAGGTCACACAGCCGGTCGACCCCGCCGTGTCTCCATGTCTTGTTCGTCCTTCCGCTTTAATCGCGCGGCCATGCAGACAGGAAGGTTTTGTTCCGACAGGCAGAATAAAGACGAAGGAGCGATTCCCGGCAGTTCCTTAATCCACGACAGCTCACGGGTAGCGTTTGCTCGAGGCCTCTCCTCTTCCCGGGGGACTCTTTACAGCCCTCTGAAGGCAGCAGGTATCTGTTCCATCTACACTCTCTAACGGGAGCGAAGCCGCTCACTGTCAAACTACGATTACGCGCGGCAGATCTGCTGCTTTCACCAGACTGTTCAACTTCAGCTTCACCTTATCACCCGAGGAATCTTGAAACGGCGGAGACGAAAGCGAATGACTCAGTGAGCAAAGATGCTGCTGCTGCAAAAAAAAACCCCACAGAGACCTTCACGCTTATGAGCCTATAAAACGTATCGTTTTAATTATTCTGCAGTTCCTGCCAGGGGCGGTTCTGGGATCTTTGGGGGGATCAGCCCCTAATGAGAACATGACATGCAGACAGTGTCTTTTGAAGGAAATGAAAAACGGAATACGCCGTTTGCTGTTTGCTCAGTTCAGTCAGGTAAACACCGGCGTTAGCAACCTAATTATGGCCGGTAGGTCTGTCGTAGTGTGTAGTAGTAACAGTTCAGAGTGAACCAATCGCAGAGTTCCACATTCGACAACAGTACAACATTACACCGCTTAGTGAACGAATGTGGGCTAAACAGAAGCTGCCGTGGCCTGTAACTTTGTGGCCTCGACCGCCTGTCCACTTCCTCACCTGGTTCCTGCCCCCTGACAGGGACGGTAGAGACTTTGTGGATTTTCTGACGGTCCGCTGGCCCAGCGGGATTTGTCCCGGTCTGCCCGACTCTGCTGACGTTACCTACCTCTTCTTCTCCTTCGGTTTCATGATGTGGCAGACTACCAAAGTTAAAGTCGCATGCCGCCACCTACCGCACCGGAGTACGTCACATCATGACTTTATAAAGCAGAGTGGATATTAAACCTGGTTAAATAAGGTCTATATTATTATTATTTTTAGGGGTGCTGAGATGACATTTAGCTGAGCTTGAGCGCCCCTGAAAGAGTCTAAAATCACCAATGGTTTCTACTGCAGGTCTGATGAGTGTCTCCCTACAAAACACTGGGCACCTGGGGCAAAGTCTCACACTCAGATGAAGTTCAGGATAAGTTTTTTTTTACACAAAGTGAAGACGGTGGAGTTTGTGCCCCGTCGCTTACGTAGAAAAGCGTTTCCTAGTGTCCAGTGTGAACTGGAGGAACGATCACAGCCAGCGTTTCAGTGTTCGTACGGGAAAAAGTGTGAAACTGTCCTTTAAGTGTCTTCCTGGTGTAGTGAGCTGCTGCGTTTCTGTGTCGCCCCTCTCTTCCTGCAGTCAAACTTCGCGATGGGCCGCCTTCCCTCCACCTACAGGAAGTGTTACATGCTGGACTTCGGTCTGGCGCGGCAGTACACCAACACCACCGGAGAGGTCCGGCCGGTAAGAAATCCCTCGCTGTCGTTCGGTCTGTGCCACCGAACCGGGCTGAGTTCACCCTTGATCTTGGAAATAGAACTTTGACAAAATAACCTTTACTCAAGGTCCATTTACTGGCTTTTGCCAGAGCTTTCAACAGAGATTATTTAAGATTATTTGTCAGATCAGAACGACAGTTAATGTCCACGTTACAGGAGAAGAAGTGTGTCCAGAATGTGGTCTTCTTTTATTTTTTATTTTTCTGTATGTTGCCTGTATGGAGGAACATTCCTGCCACCAGAATGAATGTGCTGAATGTTGGGAAGAAAAAAAATTCTCACGATGATCTGGTGACAGAGGAAATCAAAATTATTACAAAAACTTCATAATGACGATTTTGCGTCTCATAAATTTGAGTTAGTTACCAGTCTTTTAAGTGGCAATCTCGAGGATTTTCATTTTAAAATGTCTGTTAAGTCAGTATCTGTTGCCGGATGAGGTAACACATCGCTGATTGAGCCTGTGGCCCACTGATGAAACCACTGCACTATTTGTAAATTTGCAGTTTTCCGAACTGGGCGTCTGTGGCGACATTACGTTACTGTTAATGTTAAGTTACTGCTAATGCAGACGGATCATTTTCCACTGCTGCGGCTTCACATTAAAAGCATTTAATATGCAAAACACAAGTTTACTTATATTATGATTTTATTATTTGTGTGCAAGCTGAGCGTTTACCGCTACCATTCATCAAAAATGCGTCTAAAAAACAACACAACGGTTATTTTGGGCGTTTCTGGACAGCGGTAAAATTAAATTAAATGTAATCTAATCTAATATTTTAAGGCCATTAGACCTATGTTAACATTTAAATTTTTTAGATTATGATTATCATCCTTTCTTTTTGCACCATTTCTTTTAATCGTTTTTATTTGTTTTTTGAATTGTTTTGTATTTTTTGGCAGGAATGGTCTTCCATACGCAGCACATACGTTTCTCTCTATTTTCCTCTCACGTGTTTTGTGGTTCAGTTTCATTAAGCTTCTTTAAAAGAACAACAGTCTGAATAGTAACAAGCTAAAATAAATCATACCGGCAGACTGACAGGGTGTGTTTGCTGCATTGCAGCAGATTAGTTCAGTAGATCACTTACAGTGTGTCTGTACTGTTCCTCCTGTCTGTTAAAGGCCTGATGTCAAAGTGATCAGTAATAAATCGTAGTGATTGATCAGATACTTTTATGTAACTTGACAGATCACAAAGCAGAAGTTCAAAAGATCCCGATGCTGCATTCTGCTTTTTTCTAGTTCTAGTTTCTAGAAAGGATTGAATGGAAAAGGCTTTTATTGTGAAAGGTCTGAAATAGTTCCTGGTTTTGTTATTGGTCGTCAGTCAGTGACCAGGTCTGCTGGTCTCTGTAGTCTCACCCTGCTGCTCGCCTCTCTCTCTTCATTTCTGTCTCTCCTCTCCTCCAGCTCCACCTCTCTCCCCCTCCCCCTCTCCTCCTCCCCCTCCACCTCTCTCCACCTCCACCTCTCTCCTCCTCCACCCCCCTCCTCTCCTCTCCTCTTCTCCTCCACCTCCTTCTCCCCCTCCAACCCCCCTCCTCTCCTCTCCTCTCCTCTCCTCTCCTCTTCCACCTCACTCCTCCTCCCCCTCTCCCCCTCCACCTCCTCCTCCCCCTCCACCCCTCTTCTCTCCTCCTCCACCTCCTCCTCCCCCTCCACCTCTCTCCCCCTCCACTCCTCTCCTCCTCCCCCTCCAACTCCTCCTCCCCCTCCACCTCTCTCCTCCTCCACCTCTCTCCTCCTCCCCCTCTCCTGCTCCACCTCTCTCCTCCTCCCGCTCCACCTCTCTCCTCCTCTCCTCTCCTCCTCCCCTCCACCTCCTCCTCCCCCTCTCCTCTCCTCCACCTCTCTCCCCCTCCCCTCCACCTCCTCCTCCCTCTCCACCTCCTCCTCCCCTCCACCTCTCTCCCCCTCCCCTCCACCTCTCTCCTCCTCCCCCTCTCCCCTCCACCTCCCCCTCCCGCTCCACCTCTCTCCTCCTCTGCTTCTCCTGCAGTGTTGCGTTGCTTCTGTTGCAGCAGTGAGATGAATATTTGATGCTCTGACGTGCGTCAGTGGGCGAGAGACCACAGACTCCCAGCCTCTTCTCTCTCTCTCTCACGTCGCTCTCCTCCACCCGTCCTCCGTTGATTCCCACTGTCTCTCTCTCATTCTCTCTCTCTGTCTCCACAGCTGAGTCAGCTTCTCTCTCTCTCTCCTGCCCCTCCCCCACTCTTCATCCTGCTGCCTCTCTCCTTCCTCTCCTTCCTCTCCTTCCTCTCTTATCCCTCCATCCTCCTCTCCTTCCTCTCCTTCCTCTCTTATCCCTCCATCCTCCTCTCCTTCCTCTCTCTCTGTCTCTCTCACACACAGAGTGACATCAGCTCCGATCAAACAGGAGCTCCTCCCAGCTTCAGCAGGAACATCTGCTCACATCTGTCCGTAGAGCCGCGTAACGGGGCCCATCTCAGTCTTTTCTCTCAACGGTTTCCTCAGCGTTGCTTAAGGGTTTCCGTCCAACTGTAGCACAAATTTCAAGCGAATTTGAAAAGAAATGCAGGTTACTGCAGGTTTCGATGCGAACGTTGAGAGCTGCTCCACGGAGGTAAACAGCCGGTGGAGCTGGTTCTGCAGTCGCACGCTGTCAAACCACTGCAGAAGAAGAGGGCGCCACAAAATGAGGAAATTAAAGGAGCAGTCAAAATTTGTTCCATGTGTCGGCGTGAGGAAGGCTCCAGTCTCCTCATCGCTCCACACAGATCTGATGGTTTCGTCACACGATTCATGCGCCTCGTCATTTATTCACCACTGCACTTGATTGCATTTTGTTTTCATCGACGCACCGACTTTTCCACCTCAGCCAAGCGTAAAAACCTTTATTTTCATCCATATTTTTAGATCACGTCAAAATGAAAGCAACTCTGACGTTTATTGAGTCATGGGACCAAAGGTGTTAAATTTGCAGAACGACGTCGCTGTGTGTTTTGGTGTGAAACAGCAGCTTCGGTCCAGCTGCTCCAGGATCAGCTCTCCCTACCTCTCTGCTGTCGGCGTGTAGCTGCTCCGAACGACTCTGCTGATGAATAAATCATCCGGATGGAATAAATAACTCTGCTCCTTCCGATGCTCGAACTCTCGCGTCGATTGGGAGGCGCGACCGTTCAGTGCGCACTCCTGTTTCCCCTCCCTGACGGAATACGAGCGAAATGTTCTCCAGGTGAGGTTTAGGGCCGTGGAGAAAAATAACAGCTCTGAGATTAATGTCAGATTTATGAGGCAAAATCATTTAAATATTTATAGAATCTAAGCGTCTTCATTCCGGAGAATCCGTTTAACAAGATCTTTTTCCTTTAATAACTTTCAGAAGTGAATCCTCTGACGTCGTCTCAGGTGCTGGATATAATGTGTTGAAACATTTTCAAAACATAACAGTTTGGGAGTTTCCCCACCGAATTGCGTGGCGTCAGAAAAGACTGTCCCAGCTTGGATTGATGCGGCGCCTTTTCACCGGTGTCAGTCACCTGAGTTCCAGTTTGCATGATGTTCAGTCTGTATTGATCACCAGTCATCAGTTCTTTTCTCAATGATTTCTGTTCTGTGATGTTTCTGTTGCTTTATTTTATCTGTTGACTGTGTTTTATTTTCACCTTTTTACGTTCCAGTGTTGTTTTTGTTCTTCTTACAGTTCCTTTGGACTTATGATTTTGACGTGCATGCCTCCTGTTTCTCCATCATCTCCGTGGTTACCCAGGGATGTGAGTGGTCTCTATAGCGACAGACGGGTCACACCCGCATCACCGGCCGACCACCACAGTGAAAAACCTGAAAAATATCGCAACGCGTTGGTCGGCACCAGAGATGGATGCGCTGACTACTCCAGTGTTCCGTTGGTAGATGATCCAAAGTCACCGGTGTCTTTGTATAGCGTCGTTAAATAAAGTAACGCATTGGCCCACCGTGATTATTAGAGGCCCCCGCCCCCGTCCTGTGGGGAAAGTTTCCCCGAGACCTCATTAAACCAGGGAGAGGAGCGTCCTCATCACCGAAGCCTCTTCTCTCCTAGGAGTGAAACGTGAGACACCGGAACACGTAGAACCCACGTCAGCGTTTCTCTCCGCCACAGACTCAAACTCTCTCCTGTCAGACTTGCTGAGGGAGAGAATCATTTCCTTTTGACAGCGTTTTTCAGTCTTTCCGAGCTCAGCGCCTGTGACGGCCGTGATTCCCGGTTGTGTGACAGATTTCCTCCCCGCTTCATTTCGACGTCGGGAGGCGATATGAAGTCGTTTATTTCCCCCGTGGCAGCAAAACACTCAGCCGGAGCTGTGTCGGGTGCCGTCGCAGAGGATGTGTCCCCAGAGTGAGACCCTCAGGCAGCTGTCAGCGGCGTGCGTCGGCTGCTGCGAGGGGGGAGGTTCTTGCTCTGTGGAGAACACTTCACGACTTCGGCTCCGGGACACTTGAGTATTTCATTTGTCCCTGAGAGAAAATTGGAGAAAATTGGTGAATTCCAAATACTCTCTGAAATCACTCGTACGTGCCACTTAAGGACAAATCTGGTTGTACGAGCCGTTCCGGGGTTGTCGTGCGTTTGAGCGCTGAGCCTGAAATGGAGCAATTAAACTCCTTTACACCGATGCGGGCTCAGCCCTCGGGAACGTGCTAGCGATATTTATACCATTACTACCAAGGCGCTTTTCACATCTGTCTTTAAAAATAATCCTCATCATCATAATAACAGGCTAAACCGATCTCACGTTGAGGTGAATGCAGATTGGGCCCCAGCAGAAAACTGTCTGCTCCCCATTTCCACCGAATAACGTTTTTTTTCACCTCATATTTGAATTTCACGCTGCTCAAATGACAGAAACACAATCCCTCTGTCATGAAAGGAAATGAAAAAGCAGACTGTGGACGGCTCTGATAATATTTCCATGACTGAAACACAGTGAGCTCACACAGACTCATCCAAGTTTCCGTACGACGTATCAACATGTCCTCTTTTAATCCGTGACGTGCCTCCCAGTTGCCACGGTTACCCAAACATGTCATCACATCCCGTTCAGCAGACCGGGATGAATAATGTCGCCATGGAAACGCGTTAATTGACCCCTGTGTGCCTCCGCGCGTCCCGTCCCTCTCCGGTGTGGATTCCGGCTGTGCAGATGCAGTGTGACCCCCCTGCTGACGTTTCTGTTTGTGTCATCATGTGGTTTGTTTTGGTGGCTCTGGTTCGAAAAAGGATGAAGTATCCGTCTTTTCTGTGACCGGAGCTGCCGCGGTTCCATTCTGTGCCACCAGGTCGAATAAAACCTTTGGAGTTTGGGGTTGTAGAGGCCGCAAGTGCAACTATTTTTATCTTCTCTCTTGACCAGAGAATAATTTGCGTCGTAATAACCGACGTAGGCAGCACATGCTCCGTCCTCTATTCTCGTGACCTTTTCGTGAGCAGCACAGCGCCGGTCGGAGCCGGTCGGACGGGGTCTCCGCTCCGTTTCGATCCGGCAGACAGAACGGCACATGCCACCGCGACCAGCAAACACGATACCACGCGCACCAACAATGCACACACGTAGGACGCGGCCTGTAGCGGCTGAATCCAACTATAGAAGGTGCTCCAGTGTCGCTGTCGGGTGGGATCCAGAACTCTTGATCTGGAAAGGAAACCACAGGGCTCCATCGCTCCAACACAACGTTGCCGTCGTCAGGCTAAATTCGTGCAGACGCACAAACCGCACCGTGCATATAAAGGCAGAGGAGAACCCGCCAGTCGGAGGACGCCAGCGGCACCACCTCGTATGCATACAAATGATGCTGAGCTCTTACGGTAGGTTGTGGATATAGAAAATCTGTCGACATTATATAATACAAACCTTATGGACACTACAAAAGAGGATTTCTTCATAAATCAGTCCCAAATGTAGCAAATAGTCTTAAAAAGAAGATGAAGGCACTAAAGGCCATTTAAAAAGATCTAGTGATCAGAATATTCCCAACTCAGTCATTTAGAAATCAATCGTAAGAGCTCAGTGTCACATTAGCTTTTTGTATTCGAGGAGCACATTGACCTTCATCCGTATGCAGGCCTGGTTGCTGGCGTCCTCTGATTGGCAGGTTCCCCGCCGGTGAAAGCCTTTAGCCTTTAAATGTCTGGTGCCGTCTGCGTGATGCCTTTCATAAGTTTCTTTCTGTAATTTTCTTTTTTTTTTTCTTCGGCTGTATTCAGGTCTCTCTCTCAAAAGAGGTCCCGACCTCAACGAGACTACCTGATTAAGCAGAGGCCGTACTTGGCTGCGAGGGCGAGGGCCGCAACCTGCTGATGTGGAGTGTGGTGACCATATGAGGCGGCGGGTGTAATGTTGTATCGGCCGATTATCGGCGGCAGGTGGTGGAGATGCTGCGGTAAACTTTAAGCCTCACTGTTGGCAAAGACACCGGGAGCCTTTTCTATTTGGATTCAGCCACAACAGGCTACGAGTATTTAATGATGCTGTTTTTTACATGAGTCATCTTGTTTGTATGCTGCACAGAGCCATCGATTCAAGGGGGTATCGGCAGCATGTGCTGTTTTGTGTGCCAAACTGAAGTGGAGGGGGAAACCACGCCCGACTGCTAGTGCTGCAACCGTTTACAGGATCAACGGATGAAAATTCTGATAAGACAAACATCGGTAGCAGCGAACATGAGGCGAGCGCAGCCAGGACAAGAGAACAAAAGATTCGGTTATCGCAAGAAAACATTTAGTACTTGCATCCGTGGCCTTAACAGCTGTCTCTAGTTTTTCTTTTGGTTTGCTGCCCAGATTTGCAAGATTTTTTTGGCAAACAGTGTGTAAATGATACCAGGTTTCATTGTTTTGGATGAGTCTTTGATTCGTTGGAGCAGCAGCATGTAATTCAGAAATTTAAGATTGAGCAGTGAGTTGAGGATTGATGAGGAAGCTTGCTGACGTAACCGCTCACTAACTTTGCTCTCGTCTTGTGCTCAGCCGAGGACTGTGGCGGGTTTCAGAGGGACGGTCCGCTACGCCTCAGTCAACGCTCATAAAAACAAGGTCAGCGCCCTTTGTTTTCTGTAATTGACCGGAAAAACGAAATATGTGACAAAACCCTGTTTGTGCCGAGAGAGAATGGAAATGTTCTACTAACTGTTCTACTAAAGACTTTAAAAAAAAAAATCACCATTTTTTGGTTTCACAAATGTACTAATATAATAAAGGTTCAACGAATCTTGAAATGGGTTTTAACGACATTAAGGCTCTAACTACGAAGACTAAAGTCTAACACACCTCCACAATAATCAGTGGATCAGAAAAGGGTCAGTAAGTTTCCCTTTACCTGCCCAATCGGACGCTAACGTCCGTGACATCCTAACGACGTGTTTTTTGTTGTGTTCCCCCAGGAAATGGGTCGCCACGACGACCTGTGGTCATTGTTTTACATGTTGGTGGAGTTCGCTGTCGGACAGTTGCCATGGCGAAAGATCAAAGATAAGGTCGGACGGTTTCGCCTGAGCATGAACCAGTAACAGTAGCTACCTGCATGTACATGTAGAATCACTGCCGCCGTGACTAACAATGGCCACGACAACGGGATAGTAACAACGATGTGGTGCATTTTCAGCCTGTGAACACCAGGACTGGGTTTCGGCTGTCTACAAATCCATCACTAACTTTGACTCTAAAGTCCTTCCTAAGTTTTTAGGAATCGTGTTGCACCATTTAAAAAAAATGCCTCTTGCTTTAGTAATGTGTGAATCGGTTGCTTAAGAACACCTGTGACCCAATCAGCAGCAGTCACCTATTTAAACAGGAGCCACTGAACCAGTACAAGTTCGCATAACTCCCAGAAATGACATTTTAGAGGCACAAAAGCTTCATCTTTTGTAAAGGCACAGTAGGTATCTGTTTTATTTACGTCTGCACAGGCGGAGAAATGTGGTCCAGAGTTAGTAGTATTCATACAGGCTGGCCCAGGCAGCCCCGGACCTAGGCCTGGCCCCAGACCTCAAGATTTACAAGTCTCAGGTCAGATGTGTCCAGTGCTCCAGTACAACTTTCAGGCCTCACTGTGAAAGGATGCGATATTAGCACGCTAACGTTAATGTTTTCAGCTAGCTACACAACAGTTACACCTGGCAGTTAGTGGGTGTAAATATTTAGTAAGTGAACAGTAAGTTTGAGTTCACAAACTGCTGTTGCAACCAGTTCCTGTTGAATAATCATCATTCTATACTATTATATTTTAGGAAAGATTTTATGCCGCACTAATTAATATTGTATATGAGCAAATGGATCAAATGACTTTGTACAGAAAGGGTCCATTTGTAGTTGTGAAGCCACAGAGATTTATCACCAACTCTGCAGGACTGCAGGGTTTTTTTTAGCTTCTTTTAGCTCTAGTTTTTATTCTCTAGTTTAGATTGTGGCTCGTTTACTCTGGTTCAGTCTCAGTGTTTCCAGCAGCAGCAGCAGTTGTTCTCTGATAAAGCCTCCGTCCACTACCTGCTCAGCAGCAAACAGCAGACAGACCCAGCCAGAGACCAGCTGGTGGACATAGTGGAGCATTTAGCAGCTAAAGAGCCAGATGTTTCCCTCAGGAGCTGGTGGAGACCAAAGCCAGAGCTAAAAGGGGATCCATGAGGTGATTCATGAGGTGCACAGACACGATGATGACCATCTTGTTCTGTGACTGCTGGATGTGGAAGAGGACAGCTGGTTACTAGACACAACTACTTTATAAGATAATATTCTGACAAATGTTTGTTTTACAGCTTGTTGCATGGCCCCCAGGTTGTTAGAAAAATCAATCAATGCAGGTTTCACTGCTTTCACACTAATTTATTTCACAATAAATTGGATGCTAAAAGGCAGTTTCACGGCCCCACCCACTCCTAAGGCTGTTAAATTAGTAACAGAATGAGCCAAGTTGATTGTTATTTTGGTTTGACTGTCGTGTTTCCCTGATGAGCTTCACCTGTTTAATATTTCAGAGGTGTGAAAGCAAGACTGCACGTAAATCCTCATGAATTCAATGCAGCTGAAAGTGATTTTTCGTGTTTTTTTTCCAGGAACAAGTTGGTCAGATCAAGGAGCGTTATGACCATCGGATGCTGCTCAAACACATGCCTTCAGAGTTTAGTATCTTCCTGGACCACGTCCTGGCCCTGGACTACTACACCAAACCGGACTACCAGGTACACGCTGTAAAGTAAACTCTGTGGTATCTGCTTCAGTGTTACTACCTGGACGCTACTTCAGATCAATGAGTCCGTCTTGTTATTTTGTCCAGCTGCTGATGTCGGTGTTTGAGAACAGCATGAAGGAGCGGATCATCACCGAGAACGAGCCTTTCGACTGGGAGAAGGGAGGAAGTGATGTCACGCTGTCGACCAGTGCCTCCACCCAGCCGCAGCACAACACCCGACCCACCGCCGCCATGGTGGGGTAAGAACCAAACCATCAGCAGTATGAGAGGCGCTTTAGGCCTCCCAAACCAGAACTGAGCCGGAGACAGAATTCAGGCGTGACCCCTTCTGACTCAAAGAGCTTCGGTGTTGAAGCCTAGCTCACACGTTTAAGGATAATTCTGGTTTATTACGACATATATCTGGTATTATTGTATTATTATTCAGCCCATCATCCCTGTAGAGAAGTGTGACGAACGTCAGACTCTGATGTCACTGTGTTCCCAGATCTCAGATGGTAGTTTGGTGACCATAGTGTTATTATTACTGATAGAAATGATGGACATAACTTACCAAAATAAGACCCTGAGCTCTCAAGATAAGAAAAGTATTCATAAGTTGGATTTATCCTGCAACCACCCTGTCATTCTCTGACATGACAACAGCTATCATTGAGCACAATGAGCTCATTTCCTCTGTATTTTGGGGGATGTGGAGGGTTTTGCAATCTGTTATCATGAGGAAATACCAGGAATATCAGGATAATGGTCAGTGACTACAGCAACTTCTATTCTGAAATGTAGGCCATGCTGCTTTGCCCTATCCTGTGGTGTAAATATCCTGATATAACCATGTTTGTTTTCATGGTTTCTTTTTTTTTTTTAAGAATATAGTCACAGGTGCCATATTTGATTAGTAAAAGTACAATGTATTATCACATAAAAGACATTTCGTAAGTTTAAAGGAAAAGTTCAAAGTTCATTTTGGGAAGCAGTCTTTCTTAGTTTTTCTCTGAGGGTGAGATTGGAAGATTTATATGAATCTCACGTCTGTGTGTGAAGTACAGAGCTGGAGTCAGGACGTAGTTACCTTAGCTTAGCACAAAGACTGGAAGCAGGGGGAAACAGCTAGCCTGACTCTTCAAAGTTCAAAAATGTACACGTCTAAAGCTCACTCATTTAACATGTTGTATCTCATTTTTTTAATCTGCACAGAAATGTAAAAAACGACAAGTTGTGGTTTCAGGACGTGATATGTGCTGGAAAAGTTTCTCCGCAAAACAGTGGAAGCAGTGACTTCCTGACTGCAAATCATTCTGGCACCTACACGCCCTAAAGACACAAACTGTAATTTTTCCATGTATGTTGCTGTTCGATTAAACAAATGAGATGTAACGAATTAATCAGTGAGCTATAGTCGTGTTGGCAGGTGTATTTTTAACTATAGACAGAGCAAGGCTAGCTGTTTCCCTCTCGTACGCAGATCAACAGCTAGTTTAACTCTGCGTAAAAGTTCATAATTGGTTCTACCATTTGCATTTGTAAATGTTAATAACCAGTTTCTGAATGAATTTTGGTCCAGATGTCCTGCAGCCGTTTTCCAGGAGACAAGTGGAGAGGTCTCCCCCGTGAATCAAAGAGCTAAAGAGACAAAAGTGTTGTGCTGGGGGAGAATTTTCCACAGTCAGGGAACCCAAAGGGTTTTATTAATGGATTATAGGTGTCCTATAAAGCACCAGTAAATGATTTATACACCATTAATAAAGCCATTAATTATACATAATGAATCATTTATAACTGATGCCTTATCCGAACTCAGTTCTTTATGCGAAGCTAGGTTTTTTTATGCTAAGCTAGGCTAACCACATCCTTACTCCAGCGCCGTCCTCCATAATTCCTAAAATGTAAAACTATTCTTTTAAAAAGCAGGTTTGAAAATGAACAAATGCTGTAAGGATGTGAGGACATTATTGGATTGGCCGACACGAAGTGTTTTGCCGGGTGCATTTTTAACCGCAGCCGCCTGCGGTGACGCCAACACTGCGCCAACACAGCTGTCTCGTTGAAATAAACGAGGAAGGCGGCATATTTTTATAACCTATCAATCTGAGCAAAACAAACACTTGAACGTCAGGATTCAAAATGACTCAGAAACCGAAATGATTGCGGCCACGTTTCCCTGGTGTGTGTGTGTGGTTTTAGCACATCTTGATGTTAGAGAGGATTACATTGAGTGCACAGAAGCATCTTCCAAATGAGATTCAGCTCTGACATTTACTAATCTCCCTCTGTGTTATTATTCACTAGTACAGCCTGACTCATATCCCCTCGAGGCTGGAGTGGACCGCAGCTGCAGTATAAACTCAACATTTCCTCGATGTAGAGGAGAGTGATGGTTAAAAAACTAAACTGAAATCACACAGCAGGCAGCTGCTTTTTCATTTTCTCTGTATCTTCGGGCTCCAGCCGGTGGACAGCTTTCGTTCCAGAGAACCCAATAGCTGATCAATAAATCATCTGTCCCGAACAAAAACCTCATCAACTCCCTGCAGATTAAATGATGTTCATTTTGTGTGAATGAGTCTTGAGTCTGAATTAGTGCCTCTTTCAAGAGCTTAATTCACATTCAGTACATTTAAACGACCATACTGATTGTTTTCTACATTTATCCCATAACGATCCCATCAATTATTACATTGATTTCCCTTCTTAAAGGCAACCGTTGGTTTCAGCTGATTTAATCAACCTGCAGGGACGTCAGAGTCTATCACTATTCACAAATAGACCTTAACATTGTCATGGTCCAAGTGACATTAAAGGTTGTGGTAACAAAAAATAAAGTTGACTTAATCTTGACTAAACTACTTTCAATTTTCATCTTTAACTTTATTGTCCTCGAATGGACATTTGTCTTGCAGCAGCCAGGGAAATCACAGACTTGACCATAAAAACATGATAAATACATTAACTACAACCAAAGGCTGCTGGGTTGGTAGAATATCAATTTAAAAAATGATTGATTATATGATTTGGTAAATTATGTAGACTGTACACAGTTTGTTGAAACAGGCGAAACCACCAGAGTAGATAGAAAATATATTACGTCACATAATTAGTTTATAAACAGCTTCTGAAATGACGGCATCTGTCATGTTTTCTCTCTGCAGAGCCATCGTGACGCCGGTTCCTGGAGATCTTCAGCGGGAGAACACCGACGACGTTCTGCAGGACGAACATCTCAGTGATCAGGAGAACGCTCCGCCGGCCCCACCCGCTCGACCCCCCGGCGAGACGGGTGTGCAGCATGCTGGAGAGCCGGGAGAGGCCTGGGAGGACACGGACTTCAACCGCAACAGACTCAGGATCAGCCTGAGCAAGGTTTGAACTGAACAGCGATACAAAACAGCGAACTTTGATTTATGAGTGGTTGTAAAGCTGCTAGCCAAAGGGTTCATGTTTAATTTTTATCTATAATTCATGTTTGTACTGGTATAATAAGGGAATGCTATAGTAATAGTCACTTAACACCACAAGTTTAGTCATGAATTCTCATCTTCCAGGACCACCGGGCATACTCAAACATTCACACGCAGCCATTTTGAACACATTGGATCCCAGTTTTGTGGCACCAATAACAAGCGCGAGCAGTGTTCCGATAGTTTTCTATCATTTTCCTGGCCTTGAAATTTGCTCTTCCTGTCTGTGAGGCATTTTGGTGCCAAGCACACAGACACATGGTGCACAGGTGGGAGGTTCATTCGAACGAGGCAGCGCTGAGCGAGCTGTAGCTGTTTCGGCGGAAAGTGTGTCCTGGACTTTGTGCTGAGAACAGACGTCTCAGGTCGTGTCTGTTTCTGGTCCAGTGTCACTTCGCTGCCAGCCCGGTGATTGTATCAACGGGAGCAAATAAAATACAAATGCCCAACAATGACGGAGTAATGCTTAAAATGTAACAAAACCATTTTAATTAAACACTCCCCAGCCACTAGATGCGTTTACTGCATCAAGAAGTCCTGTTTAATGTGGTTAAAGCTGGAACGTCTGTAAATCAGTCTGCATTTATCTACAAAATGGCATAAGTGTCTAATTCTTACAGTATCCATTGTCCACAGCTGCTTTATACTGTATGTGAAAAGCTTCTCCTCCACTTCATGAAATCCCTGCAGCCATCTGAAGGTGGGAGGATATAAACAGACGTGCTGATAAATGAAATTTGCAGCCTGCTATCTGGGAAGTGCCGCGCCAGAGTGCAGCGGCATTACGCACGACCATCCATGGTGTTTACCTTTATTAAATCCTGTGTAAATGACACCAAATTCCCACAAAATAACCACACAGACTCCCACACAGTCTGTTTCCCCAAGACGTACCGCTTCCCACTTGTCGCTGCACTTACGCAATTAAAATAGAGTCCATTGTGAGTACACGTTGTACCAAGATGCATTATACAAACATTTAGCGTTTCACAGATTCCCCCACATTCCCAGCTGTTTTATCCAAGTTGAAATACATTTTTGCGCAAATATGACCACTGAGGTGTTAAAGCCAATGTTTGCTAGTCACAAACAGCCAGTTGATGAAACAGTACAGACATTTGCGACTTATTGTATTTCTACCCAGAGTGTTTGAATGTCGGCTGTGTCGGACCATAAAACATCACCGCCTCTCTTTCCTCAGGGGGCTCAGGAGGAGGAGCCAGGTCGGGTGGTGTGTCCGGTGTCGCCGATTCGAGGCGGAGCCCCGGAGTCGCCAACAGGTCAGGGAAGGTCTCTGAGGTACCGCCGGGTCAACAGCCCCGAATCTGACCGCCTGTCTGCTGCTGAGGGCCGGGTTGACGCCTACGGACAGAGGTGACATTAAACTATAGAAAACACTGCAGGAGGCTTAAGAGCAGGAGACAGCATTTTGGTTTTTTTTCAATGAAATTTTAATTCTAAAAACACAAGTTCAAATGTGAAAAAGAAAAAATTTTTTTCTAGAATATGATTTGATGGCATGAAACTGAAATAAACAGCAACAGCGCTTTTATTTAAGGTTCTGGATGATATAAGTTGTATAGATGGTTGATAAACAGAGCTGAAAATTGGAGACTTGGACTTGAGTAGGACTTAAGACACAAAAATGGAGACTTGGGAATTTACCTAAACTTGACAGCTGTGAAGCTTTAAAGCAAAAACATTCAAGTCCAAAGTTTGAGCTGTAAAATCCTGGTACAATTAAAATCAGGTAAGGAAGCATCAGGAAGGCCTTCTATACTGCTCTCTCACTGAAGTGACTAGCTCTCCCTGATGTAAAAACACTAAAAACAATTTTCAAAAAGTTTCATTTTAATTCACAGCATTCACACACCTGGAAGACTTGTTTTTTGACAAGACTTGTGACTTAACTGGGCCATGATCCAAGAACCTGAGACTTTAAACTTGGCTTGGACTTGATTGACTGACTTGCTCTCAAGGATTTGAGACCTAACTTGGACTTGTGTTGACTGACTTTTGACTAGACTTGGCTTTGCCTTCGAGAGCTTTATACTTGACTTGAACTTGTCTTGATTGACCTGAGACTTGATCTGAACTTACCTTTAAGGACTTCCGACATGATTTTGACTTGTCTGAGATGACTTGACCTGGACTTGTTCTCATTGACTTGAAACTTGCCTTGAGACTTTCTTTGATGAGACGTATGACTTGACTTGAAATTGCCATTGAAGGTTTGAGACTTAACTTGGACTGGTCTTGACTGACTTTAGACTTGACGTGGCTTTGCCATCAAGAACTTGTGACTTGACCAGGACTTTCATTGATTGATGACGAATTTGAACAAACAGCTGTGGAAGTCCGACGTGACCTGACAGACCTCACGGTCTTCAGTAAATTGTTGAGTTACAGTCGAGTCACATTTCTGTGTCTGTCCGTCTCTGCATGTCTGTATTTTGTCCTCCAGGTCTAGGATGGACATTCTCGGCTCTCCATCTCGTCACGTATACTCCTCCCAGCCGGCTCAGATGCTCTCTGTCGACCCTGGTTGCCGTGGTGATCGTCAGGTCAGTGGCCGTCAAGAGGTGTCGGTGGCGTCCGTTGACCAGGAGGCGCACAGCAACGCCTTCATTCGCTCCGTCCCGCTGGCCGAGGAGGAGGACTTTGACAGCAAAGAGTGGGTGATCATCGACAAAGAGACAGAGTTACGAGACTTTCAACCAACCACATCGGGAACGACTGACGAGGAGCCCGAGGAGCTCCGCCCCTTGGAGGAGCAGGAGGAGAGGAGGAGGCTCAGGGTTGGAGGTAGGAGCTTCTGTATACACCTGAAAAGTAACAGAAACAGAGTGGAAGCTAGCCAGCAACATGGTTCTGCTTCAGGACAAACAAGGTCAAAAACCTCAGTGTGACTTGACAATGCCTTTTACTCTTTTCACTCATGAAATCAACTGTTGTGTTTGCCTGTTCTTGTTATTAGTTGGCTGTTTAAATCTTTTAGAGGACTAAATAAAACAAAATTAGTTCTAACTGCTATTACATTACTACAATATTTAAAGCTCCAATTGTACTTTCATTTTGTTTTCAGTGTATGAAATAAAATATGGATGGGTGCTAGTTAGCTTCACAACCATGCCTCATGTGTGTGACTTAATGACTAAGGAGAAATGTTGACCTTGAAGTCTGGACCAGTTGGGGACCACTGCTCCATAATACCACGATTCAAATGTTTTTATGTACCTTCATGGTGCTGTAAAGACTGAATCTGTTGTTCTATCTGTGTCCAGTCATTTCTAACTTTACTTGATGTCAAACAGTAGATATTCCTCTGATTCTTCATATTTATTTTTATCCTGTAAAGTCTGGCAAGAACGTCCTTTAATCACAGTGTCTCGGGTTTGATACTGACAGTGCTCTTTAGCAGTTATCATGCCCCGAACTGCACCAGTATTTCTTATATTGCTCTGCTGTGGCGCTAACTGCTGCTAGAGCTACACTGTCTCATTTTTATATCTCTATTTCTATACCTATTCAATAAAAAACCTACAAAATGTAAATCAAGCAGACTTGGAGTTGTTGAAAGGTGGATTTGTTTCTCTTTTGTTGGAGCTATGCTAACCGTTTCCCCCTGCTTCCACTCTGCTTCACACAGACTCGTACTGTAACGCTAACATTATCTCAACAAGACATCCTTAAACTTTTCACAATGAGAAAGCGGTAAAACTTTTGTTATTAATGCACCTGAGACACGCTGTTTAAAATAATATTATTTCTAGTATTTCTAACATTAGCTACCCAACATTAAATGGTAAATGGACTGCACTTATATTGCTCTTTTCTAGTCTTATGGACCACTCAAAGCACTTTACAACATTAAACCCCCCCCAGACCGCCATTATTTTATGTAAATCACTAGATTTGAACTTCCAGAACATTAATGGAATATTTAATACACAGTATTTTCATAATCGTGCTTTTGCAAACCTCAGTCTCTTGTAACTCTGGCTAACATTTTGTTTTCCTGCAGGAGGGGAACTGGTGGTTCGTCCAAAGACTCACACCAGGGAGAGCAGCCGAGGGATGCTAACGCTAGCAGAGGAGGAAGCATCAAGGAGGAGTGGCGGGAGCCCCGCCCAGTCGCCCTGTCACTCGCTGCCATCGGGACGGCCCCGCCGGAGAGAGTCAGAGCCCACTGGACCTCAAAGACCGGTAAGAGAACCAGCCAGCCAATCAGAGGAGAGCTGAGCTCTCTGATGGCATGTTGGCGGACAGACGAGCGGAGTAGACGGCTGCCGCACAGATTCACCGCCCTGACGACAAACTGGTTATACCTGACGCTGTCGCAACGAGGCGCTGTGCAGCAGCTACTCCGCCTCATTTATCTGTCCGTCAACATGCAGCTTAAAGGACAAGTCCAGCATGATCAGAAGTTCTGCTAATCTCTAGTTTTCCCTTCTGTGGCCTCAGAGATCTCTGTGTCCAGAGACCATTTAAGATGTCCTTACACTGTTGTAGAATTTTGGAAAATTTGGGAAAAATAGGCCAGTGCCCCCATCGTATTTGATTGACCCAGTAATAACGGGGATTGGCTCCTCTGTGTATCAGTATTTTCTTGTACTGAAACTTTTATTGTGTACTGTACTTGTACGAGTATAATTTCATTGCGAAAAGTAATCCGAACCTTTTAAATGCATCAGTGCTCAATATTCTCTGAAGTTTTCCCAAATAAAATACAATATAAAACCAACAAATGGATGATTTAAATCAAGAAATATCTAATCCAAGAATAAGTAAACAAGACTAAGAATCCAGCCCTCTATCATATGTACCTGCTCTATCATCTGCGTGGTCATGATTGACTTGTAGGCAGGTAGATACACCTGGGCTGGACAGCCTCTCACCACTTTTGATCACAAAACATTAGCCAGTCCAGTTTTAGGTAATGAGCAAAACATCTGGACTCATGCTGGAAATGTCCTTCAAAGATGTCACAGTGCGATGACAGGCAGACAGACTCCTGCAGGAGTTTGTCTGCAGGTTTACGGCAGCACCGTCCTGCAGCTGAGCATCTGTCGCATGCAGTCGTTCTGTTCAGCTAGCAGCAGCCAAAAGATCCTCTGACGGGGCTGAATATGAACTCTGACAACCTGCTAACTGTCCGTTTGCAAGCTAGGTAACGCTCTTCAGTAACTCTCGAATTGAATGAAATGATCTACAGTCCTGAGAGGAAGAAATCACCCAGTTACTAGAACCAAATATTTCCTGAAGATCCATGGATTAATTTGGATGTGCCAGTGTGACCTGGCCTTTGTCCTTTAATAAAGAAAAAACACGTCAAGTGTGTTAACATGCAGCATGTAGCGTTCAGTAGTCAAAAGTCTTAAGGGGATCTGCAGTGGATGAACATTGAGATCCCCGTTCACCTTAAACTGTTGACAGAAACATTTCAGTGTTTCACAAGAAACTGGTGGATAAAGGAAGAAAATACAGATGCCAGTGGAACAGAAGCTGGTGAGACGAGGGGGCAGATTTATGCGAAGACTGTACATCTAGGTCCTGTTGTACAGCTACAGTCTAATCTGTCTAATTTCCTATAGTCACAACTCTGTCTTATTGGAAACCTTGCGTTTGCTTTTTGATTTCGATACAAACAGGTTCTGAATAGTTCTGTCAGACTAAAATGAACGTGACGGCTCACGGTGTCTAACCGACTTCGGTTCGGTCGGTTAGACATCTACTTACTGTTGTCCCCCTCAGCTTCATTTCGATCCTGATGGTGCCTATGGTTTGATCCTTCCACGACTGCCTGTGACACATAAAAACCTGTTTTTACCGTCCAGCTGTGTGAACGGTGCTGACAACCTTTCCTTGTCTTTGGAGCTAAGTTTAAATCTTTTCCATTTCTTTGGTTTTTCCCATGACTTTTGCTTTGGACCATTGTTCAATTCTGAAGGGATGAATGGGAAACAGCTGCAGCTGTAGAACCTGTCCCGTATGATTCAACCTGCAGCCACCATGTTTATACTATATGTCAGGCTGTTGATGATGTTTTCATCCTCTGTTGTTCTACTGTGTTTTCTCATGTTCTCTGACACATTAGAGTCAAAGTGACACTGTTTCAGCGCCTGGTTTTAACACTGAACACACACACACACACACACACACACACACACACACACTCTCACAATGTTCCTGCCTCTGTGACTGGGTCCGTGTTTGATGTCTGTTCAGGATGGTGGACGAATGGAAATTTATTGTAAACAAAACCAGGTTACTAAAGCACGGCCCGATATCCCAGGAATTAACGTCCATATCGGACGAATTGGCACCATTCCCGTGCCAACGTTCAGCGTGTGGAGGTCGGGTGGTGGATGGGGGTGTAGCGAGTCTGACAGGAGACTGGATTTTGTGTCCGGTCATGGACCTTCACGGACTTCCCTAACCGTAACCTTAACCAAGTGCTTTAGCTGCCTAACCCTCACCATACCTTGACCATAGTTTATTTTCCATAACCATGATTCTTTTCCACAAAGTAGATGCCAAGTGCAGATATTGTAGAAAGTGAGAATTTTAAAACACTGGCACTGGATGCAAAAAAAAACTGTTGCCACTGAACGTAACCCAGGGTTTTGCACAATCGTCCAGTACTGACATTCTTGTCTGATGACAAGGTTGTAAAAAATATAAAAAAACAATTTTTTTTGTGTCCCTTCGTGGTGATTTACAACATATCTGTGAATGAAAGCTGTAATGTTAATGATTTGTAGGAGCTGTAAAGTTTCACTTTGGCCGGATTCTGGTGAGGTGGCAATTTCGGAATCGTACTTTTTGTGGGTTCTGTGTTTAAAAAAAACAAACAAAAAGCTGAAAAAACTGTCCAAAGTCTTCGAAGATTCATTTAGATGACGTGTTGGACTAAATAACGTAAACTCTTTATCATACCGTCCAGCAGTCCATCATAACCCTGATTTACAGTCCTGGATCAGGGTTATGACGGACTCAGGGGTTCATAACATTTTTTTACGGAAGGAACGCTCAGAAGACAAACTCACCAGGTTTTAGGCAGTTTTATGACAACACACAACACAGTTTACCCCGACTGAGAAAGGTCTCCTTTGTCGAAGGTGCCCTGAGAAGTTTTCTCTTCAGCAAACAAAGTTCCAGCGTTTCTCACCAAAACACGTGCGAATCCTTGAGGTCTAAGAATCTTCACGTATTTCCCTCCTCATAAAACATTTGTAAAGTCGATTTTTTTTTTTTAACATTTTAAATCCTGAATTGTTTACATCCATGCTTACGTCCAGTCGTCTTCTTCACTCAGTCCTGTAGCCAGAGGAAACTTATTTTAAACTAATTTTTCCAGGTGGGCCCTTTGTCAAGCGCTCATTAAAAATGATTATGGGAAATAAGAGAAATATCGTCAATATTTCAATTTAATTTCATATATTTCATTTTATATAAATATGTTGTTGGACTGTATTCAGGGAGGAATTGATGAAGCGGCTCATGGGAGACAAGCTGCTGCATCACGAACCTTATGCAAGGTTCACAATATTTTTTCGATGCGATGCAACATTGCAAATCCCATCTTGACAGCACCACGTGGAGTTGTGTCAGTGGAACAATATGACGGTGTGAAGACAGCAGAGTTAAGAAATGCACTTTAGCCATCAAGATGCCGCTTCTTGGTTGAAAGCTGGATTTTGCATTCATTTTGTCCGAGCCGGAGAGGCTGCCTGAATCCAAACCTGCTGACACAACAGCGGTAACAGACAATCACAGCTTCTTTGAACTGACATGGTTTGATTTGACTTTAACGGAACAGACCTTTCTCGAGCAGAGTTAATTCACTTTTTTCGTACTTAACACCTACCTGCATTATTTTTTTCCCACCTTAAGAGTCGCTAAAAAACATTTTGCCTACCGTGTGGAGAGTTTGTTTTTTCTTCCTGTAGGAAACTTTATAAACACCTGAGGGGGAACGTATGTCCAACCAGTTCCGTGGTTCGCAGTATGACAGATCTTCGGTAAAGACTAGTTTGGAGAAGCTCATGATTGTCGATCTTTGTTGACTCCGTCAGAGATGTGGCTTCAACTTGATGGTTATTTCTGCAGCCATAGTTTGTTGTTTGGCAGAATTCCTGCTCGGTGTCTCTCAGTCAGGGTCGGTTCTCTTTGCTGAAGCCGTTGTTTTTGGTGACAGTAAGTCCTCGTGATTTTTGAGACTAATTTTTCTCACTGTTTGCCCAAACTGCCGAATTGTCGCAGATATTGACTCAAGCTCGCGCTGCACAAATGACAGCTGTATTTTCTCTTAACGAGGCTACGAATTTTTTATTTTTAATTCTTACTTAGTTCATGTTTGACTCGGTTTAATGGGATAGAGTTAAGGTTAAATAACTGGCAGCAATAAGGAACAATTTTATAATGGCACCCGACCGCCTGTTCAATTGAACTATGAAATGAGGCAGTAAATCTTCAAGGTTTCATCCGGGGTTGAATGTAAGACCAAGCTTCCAGCTGCACCGGCCACAGTTTGGGAGTCACATGGTTCTGAAAATATGGCCTTTATGTTTGTCACCACTACAACATATTTATATCATGTGGCAGGAGGGGAAAGTGTCAGAGGTCATGTAATCCAAGCACACGAGAGCTGTTGGTTCATATTCAGCCGCCGTCTCCAGCTTAGCTACGTCCTGGAACATGAGGACGTGTGTTCGGTGATCGGATGATGCTCGAAAGTTCCATTTTTTAATCGTGAATCCGGTGAAGTTCGTCTCAGCGTTCAGACTGGACTGTCAAGAGGCTTCTCGTTTTTAGTCTACAGGTGTCCAGAGGTTCTATCAGCTGTAGATAATTAGTTCCATCAGTCGGCCAGAATACAAAATGAACTCTTGATCTTTGAATGGTTGCACTGTATGTGCTCTGCATGTTGCCTCAGTCAAAGATGCCTCACTAAAAAGATACACTGGTGTCTATTTATAGGCATTAAGAAAGAAAAGTGTCGACTGTGTTAATGTTAATGTTAATGTTTGTGTTGGGAGCTTTGTATTAAAATCAAAACTGTGTTCTGACTGTCTGGTTTAAAAATAATACCCAACTGACTCCAACTGAAAACCAGAAACTTTCCCAAATGTTCAACCTGTCACGCACGAGCTCTTACAGACAGGCGGCAACAACACAAAAGCATCATTACCTCATTAAACACACACAGATCACATGGACACAAGAACGACCGGCAGCTTTTCAGTGACACCGAGATGACAACATGTCGCTGAAAACACAAGACGTCTATGACTACTTTTAGGTGAAAAGTGACAAAGTTGAAAAGATATCTTGTCAAAACTAAAAAAGACCAACCTTTAAGAATTTAAGGAATGTTTTGTCAACTTAATACAGAGGTCCCAAGGTCTCAGAAGATAATGGTTTTTTTTTCTTTAGATAATATACTGTGGACACACGATTAAAAAAGAAAATCTTATCTTTCAGGACTCCTGGGCCTCCATAAATTAAAGATGAAAATAAGAAAGAAGGAAAACTGATAGCTATTTACGCCTAAATTCTGAACACAACAGATGGTCTAAACAGTAACATCTTCAATAGTTATTTATGATAAAAAGTTCTGAAAAGCATACCAGCTTATTAAACAAATAGAAAACATTACCCAAGTTAATCTCTTTGTTGTGGAGGACCAAACCCGACTAATTACCATAAAAAACCCTGTGAATGAGTGAAGAAATAAAACTGAAAAGTTGATCATCAACAGTAACTAACAGTGTAAAGTGCTGCCAGTGTGGCTGCAGTGTTCCTTACGGCCACAGCGTGAACAAACAACATCCTGATGAGTCTTAAAAGTAGTGGAGCAAAACAATGTAAAGTTTGTCCTGCGGGTGGCGCTAGAGGAAAGAGCATGGCGTCATTAACATCTCAGGGGTTCATCCTGAGGGGAACAGGAATGGGAGCAGGAGGTTTCATGGTATTAGATTTTGAATTTTTTTTGTGTGTGTGTGCTTGTGTATTTCTTGTGGAATTTCTAATGGAAATTTTGTCCTGATGGTGGCACTAGAGGAAAAGTCCGGTGGTGGGGGGGGTCACCAGAATCATTAGGATTTAACCACTGAGGAGTCTGAATATGCACAGCTGGTTTCATGGAAAATTACTGTGGAATGACTGAATTTCACATTTATTTAACATTTAACTTTCACCTTGGGGTTTACATTTAATTTTCCCTCAGCAGGATTTTCTTCATGGGTGTGATTTATCGATTCCTTTTTTTTAAAAATTCTCTATTTTCTTATCCATTTTTGCTTTTTAGTTAAGTTATACATTTATGTGACCATTTGATTTATTCATGAACTCATTTATTTATTTACTAATAAGTCAGGTTTGGTCCTCCATACTTGGTGGCTGCTGTTTACAGGCTGGATGTTATTCCATCATCACTGATATTTCACTTTATCTGCAGTGTAACATCTCACCGTTTAAGGCCTTGTCGGTGCTAAAACGTGTGCACAGATCCTTTTTTAGAGATACTTTAGCGAGCTCTGCTTCGATTTTCTTTTATTTCCGTGCCGGTTGTCACCGCTAGACTCAGAGCGAGCTCTCCGCCGCCAGCCATCGAGGACTGCCATTCTCTTTTTTACTCCTCTCCAATTCTCCCCCCCCCCCCCTCCACATAACTACTGATGCCTTTGCCCCCAACCTATCGCTTTAAAAGTACACAGTATGTCGAGTTTGACTCACCTGAGGAGACAGAGAAAAGAGCGAGGGTGCCATTGGGACAACACAAGAAGAAATAAAGTGATGTTTCGGGGTAAGCACAGTTTAGGAATAGTCCTTTACCTCTGTTCTCTCACTCAGTTTCTGTTCCTCCTCTTCCTTTTCCTTCTGTTCAGACATTTTCCTCCCCTTTTTTTCCTCCGTCGTGTGTCTGTGTTTTGTGTGCTTGATGACTCCATCTCTCTTTCGTGTTCCCTGTTTCTTTTTGCATCTCCAATGGTCATTTTTTTCCTTCAGAAATCAAAAGCTCAAACTGTCAGTTGTCCAGGCTCAGACTGTTGTAGACTAGCGAGATACAGTATGTGCAGTGCTCGTGCTGGTGACTTTGTGTCCTTTTAAAGTGCTTCTTTGTGGGGGAAAATATTGTCATCGCCATTTTTCCAGCTAGGGGGATGCTAGTCTGACCAATCTGGCAACCCACACAGCTAACAGTCTATTTGCTCAACTGTCCCGTTAAGTTTTTCATAGCTTTTTCGTATCTAGTACCCGATAGCTGTAACTGTAGACAGAGTGCCAGATTTACACCAACACTCCCTCAGCTTCTCTCCCCAGGCTCCTCCCCTCATGACTTTTGACCAATCAGCTGCAGGCTTTAGATGTGTGAGAGCACCACTTGGCTCTCTCCTGTCTAACGTCTGGTCAGGGAGGGGAAGGAGACGAGGGCAGGAAGTCAAATCAGAGTGTTGGGATTTAGCCATAGGAAAACATTGCATTTATTTTTACAAAGAGTCTGTTTCCTCCTATTAACCTCCCCTCCCTCCATCTCTCTGATTGGTCTGTTTGCAGTTGGAGGAGGACAGGCACCAACCGCGGCCCAATCAGCTGAGGAGGCTGGCCTCCTACGTCTTCTCCTCCTCCACCCTGGAGACGGAGCAGTATCCCCACGGGGGAAGCAGCTTCATTCAGAGGAGCCGCTCGGCCGAGAGCAGCCCCGCCCACGTCGCCGCCGCCGCCACCTCGGCCCGGCGGCGGCACGCCGGCACCCTGCCGACGCCCGGCAGCCCGCGGAGCAGACACTCGGTCCTGAACGTGTCGAGGACGCAGCTGCAGCAGATGTTAGCCAAGCTCATGAACAAGAACAGCAGCTGAGAGGACTGAGAGACGGACTCAGAACACAAAACATTAATGTAACCTACATACATACACGTACGCAAATATACATGGAGAAACATACCTCACACACACACACACACACACACACACACATATGCAGGGTTGGTCAAACCGTGTTTGTGGCCCAGGGCAGTATTTGTTCCCCTCGCCCCCCATTCCACCCTGGTGTCCCAGCACATAAACTGCACTGTATGAAGACTGGACGCAGCATCGCCTGCTGAGGAGCTGTAATTCATTAAGGGTGGCAAATTGATTTATAATTGACTAATCTGTAAATCTTTTAAAATGTATCTTCAATAAAAAGGTCAAAAAGGGTTGCGAATGCCCCTTAACGAGAGTCTCATAAAACCTGAAATCATTTGCCTTTACTTTAAAAATGGGAGGACATATTGGCATTCGTGGACACCATGTCAAAATTAAAGAGTGTTCTGTTAAATACCAATATATCAGAGTTAACAAAAAGTAAACAAATACTTGATTTCATATCTGTAAATCAATCAAATCTGGTTTCGGGCGCCTGGTGGCTTAGTTTACTTCAGGCCAGCTCTGCATATACAAACACATACATGAACATGCACATGTATGAAATAGACATAATGATCACAACACACTGAGAACCAGATATGAACCACACATGTTAATTAAACACACCAAGCCATAGTACTGGCCTACAGCAGCACCGCTGTGCTGGTAAGATAGTTTCACACACACACACACACACACACACACATTCACACTCACGTAGCTCTACCAACAACTTTTCAAGCAGAGGAACAGAGGAAGAGGATAAAAGTGCTGACGACGGGAAATATTTTCCATGCAATAAACTCTAAAAAGCCTCTCTGCAAACCTGATTTGCACACGCCACAGACCTGGGAAACTGGTGGAGATAATGTGAAACTGAATATTTCCTTCTTGTTTCTGTGAAGAGGAAGAAAGTGAAACAGAGTGGAGCTGCTACCAGACTGTTAAGCTTTACAGTATTTGTGCATTTATTTATTTTCATTTATTTATTTTGCTTTTCCCGCTAAAATGAAGGAGCGATCGTCGAGGAATGCAGGTCGTCCCGGCGTTGAAGTTCTTGAACCAAGACTTTGGAGTCGGCGTTCTCCCTCCGATCACCCCCGTCCGCCAAGCAATACACCGACACCGCTTCACAACGCGTCCTCACCGACACAAAACCAGTGATCCAAACGTCTTGCTCTTATTCTAGCTTCATTAAATGTTGTGTATGAAGAGAGAAGTGTGAGTTTTCTCTGTGAAAGAAAGTTTTTCTGAAGGTGTGATAACGGATCAGTCACTTTGATCTCTAATCACAGCCTTTCTGACAAAAACTGTCACTGCGCTTGGTCTCTGGGTAAAAGTACGGTGGCCCAGGAGTGCAAATATTTCACAAAAAAACAAAACAACAACAAAAAAAACGAAAACACAGCAAAATTTATGAAAAACAGATTACACAATCACATTTCACAAAACAACAAAATAAAGCCACATAACATTTCACTAAATAAATTCACAACTCTAAAATGTGACAGTATAGCAGAAAACAAATTAAAGGACATCACAATATTAACTTTCTATAAGTGCTTCGATTAGATTGTAAAACTTCCAAAAACATTATGACTGGTCAGAAAACAAAAGGACAATATAGACTACACCACATGCAGCCCTAAGAAATTAATACAACAAATGCATATTTTTGCAAAACAAGTTGAGAAACAAAACTTGTAAATCACAAAAAAAACAAAAAAAAACAAAGCAAAACTGAAACGTTCGACAACTTCCGACAAAACTTTTGCTGAATGTAGCAACTGTTAATTTTAGTTAAATGATTTCTGATTTATCTCCCAGATGGTTCAGATTTCTCAAAAATTAATTTTATGAAATGTTTTATTTTGCAGTCAAGGGCCAAAATATGATAAGAACGTGTAAATCGTCAGTATTAGCCAACAGAGTGATTAGTGAATTAATCAACTGAATTTTTTATTTTATTTATTTATTTATTTATTTTAAAATCAAATGTTTATGAGTGGTAGGAGACCGCAAATGGAGGCGGAGCTCTAAAGGTGTAAGCAGGGAGACATCGTAGAGTATTATTGGCTGTTGTTGGTACAGAATAGTATAGTTACACAAAAATAACCCCTTTTTTCTGGTCCTCACGTCGGTTTGTCGTGTGGTTGTTGCATCTCTTGTTTGAGCGGCCGTCTTTCTCGCTGATTATTTTAGGACCTTTATCTGGAGATCATGGTTTAATTTTTTTTCATCATGTGAAGATGCTGGTTCCGTCAACTTTGGTCCAGACTGAAATATGTCAACATCTAGTGGATTGTCATGAAATTTGGTTCAGGTGTTCGTGGTGCTACTGAGATGTATCCTACTGACTGCTGACTTTTCATCTAGCGCCATCATCAGGTCAATATTTTGATTTGTCCAACACTTTGGTTTTTGACCAAATACCTGCAAAACCAATGACATTCCCATCAGCCTCAGCTGTACTTTGTGTATACTGCTAATTAGCTAATGTTAGCATGCTAACACACGGAACTAAGACGGTGAACATAGTAAACATTATACCTGCTAAACTTCAGCATGTTAGCATTGTGACTGTGAACATGTTGGAATGCTGACGTTAGCATTTAGCTTATAGCAGCACTGTGTCTAAGTATTGGCTAAGACTCTTAATCTTGTTTTAGCCTATTTAAGCTTGCTATCCTGAGATCAGGATTTAGTGATCAGGTTATCTGTAGATATCAAAGCAGTTTGGTATCGATCAGGAGTTATATGGGTCTTTATCGTGATAACAGGCTTCTGTACTTCCTGTTACGTCCAAGTCCATTTCATCATGAAGCTGCTGGAGTAGAAAAGGAAGGAGGCCGACACATCATGTTACTGTTAGAGACAATTTATTGTCTCAACATAATGAAGTAATTAAGTCACTCTCTCTAGGTAATTAGCTCAAAAAACTTTTTCAGAAACCACAGCCAGTCGAAGAAACACCAGGTTGTTGTGGCAATTCAGTGTCTTACTGTCAAACCTACTCTGTTCCACGTTTGGCTGTTGTGTTTGAGTTAAATCCAGGTCTTCCAGAGGACAAGGTTGATCCTGTTTCCTTCATAAGCATTGAGAGTTAAAAATGCAATCAATAAGATTTGTTTTAGGTATTGTTTTTGTTGGTGGATATACCGTAAGATAACTGTCAAGGATTCTTGCCTTTAAGGTCCATCAGATCGCGGGTTTGGGCCGTCTTGTTGGAAAGGGTTGGGTGCTTTCTGGGCTTGTTAAAGGCTGTCTGTCTCCGACTGAGCCAGCTGTCCTAATGAATGTGGCTTAATTAGTCATCTTCTGCTCTTTTGGTCGTCTGGGGAGTAGTTTTGTCTGTTTAGTAAATGGCAGTGAGTGTAACCAGATAAACTCCGAGCTTCATTGTGTATTTAAATCCATTTTGCAGCGATCTGTGGTGAGGTTTTCCTGGTTCTGACATCTTGTCATGCGTTGGGATCACAGTCTTTCTTCCATCGTGCTTCCTCTTCCATCACTATTTTCTGACTGCTGGACTTTACTGTTGCACTTTATGACTGAGTCGAGCGGAGAGGGGGATTGGGCCGGGCCGAGGGGTCTCATTATATGGATGCAAAACACAGATGCAATAAGTGAAGTGTGGGTTGTTACAGCAAAAAAGAGAGTTATTTAAATGGACGTTCTAGTGGTTTACATGTTTGTTTTTTTTAACATTTTCAAATATATCGTCATTTTTTAGGTTTTGTTTCTTCTAGGACGCCTTTGGTTTCACTTCAATTTAGAATCAACGTTCAGAGACTTGAAGCATTCTTGAACTCACCACCGGGGAGACCTTTGAAAACCAACACCAGAAAACATGATGATAATGAAGATCTGTAAAAAAGCTGGCTGTGAGGGATTATCCTCAAGTCTCTGCACGTTGATTGTTATGTAAATGAACTGGAACCAATGGCTGCCTGAAAGGAAGAAAATCAATCTGATGGAAGATTTCAAAAAATGAGGAGCAGGAATGAAAGTTAATTAATGGGATATATATATATATATATATATATATATATATATATATATAAACAAAAACCACCACTATAATCACATAACGGCTCCAGTAGAGCCAAGTGAAGGATTTCTCATTTCACAGCGCTAATGGCCACTTTCTCCATTTCACAAGCAATGAGACAGAATAACTTTACAATCAGTACTAGTTATAGTGTAAGGGGCACGCATAGTAAATGTAGCCAGAGTCTGTTTCAGCGTTGTGTTGACCAGTGGAAAACAGGCTGGACATTGCTGTGTCATTTGTTGGTTTTCGTAAAAGTATGTTACCTTTTCTATACATTTTGAAAATGCAAGTTTCCTGGTAGATACGGTGTTAAGGGAAAATTGGGAGGTTTATGGGAGAGTGTGAGCCACCAACATCCAACCTGTGGGCGTAAACACCATCAAATCAGCATCTACATCTTACAGCCAATGACCGAGTTGTGGAAATCAGCATTGTACTGTGTTTGGGTGATCTTTAGTGTCATAGGCATTGGCATTTCAAGGGACGTCCTAATATTGATCCAAAAACGAGAGAAAGAAAAGAGTCGTTTCTTGAGCTGAAGTGTGAGATTAGCTCACCTCACCTCACCAAAATTTACCTCCGAAAGATCTTTACAAGCGGTGCAAATGATCGGTGTTTATTTCGACATTTACTGCCAAATTTCCCCAGTACAACAGTCTGTTGCCCTTTGAATGAGAAGTTTTCTTCAAAATCAGTGCTTGTTCCGTCCTGGTTGGTAGTCTCCACTATGTTATGGTGAGAACAAGAAGCCATTGTAATGGTTGAGTGTTGAGCCCTGCCTAATATCTGAACGCTGCTAACGTTATACCAAAGCAGCTGCGCGTGGTAAGTCGCTTTGAATGTCGCTCCAACGACCTTCTTTAAAGTCCAAGCTGTGTCTTCTCAACATGTTCAAAAATGTCTTGTTTTTTTTTTTCAAAATCCTGAGACTAGCTGGGACGGCCATTTTGTGCAGTGAAAACCGTTGCTTTCTAAATGTGTTAAAGGGCTACATTAACTAAATATGCACCACGTGCTGTTTCATTAAGCATCTATTTGAGGCTTTAACATTAGCTCAGCCGGAGCAGGAGACGTCTGTCTGTGCTGAGGACACAACCTGAGTTTGTTTTCATGCTGCTTCATGCTGAGTTCAGGACGTCCTGCCCGTTTTATATTTAGCATAGCATTAGAGTACAACCACTTAAACGATGTATGAAGTGGACTAGCTGCTAACTCTGAACCTTGTTTTGCACACCTGCAAAATGATTCACCTACCGTACAAGATTGTCACTGATACATGTTTTGTCCCGTGTTTCCATGAATGCAGAGCCACTTTCAGTTAAAGAACGGGCAGTAGAAAGCTCTCAGTCTGCTAATGCTGCTGACGACACACTGAGTGTTTAAAAAAAAACAAAACAAAACGATCTGCAGCATTAATGACGTTACGCCGTACCAAAAGACTGTTTACCGTCTGTCGCCACTCTTTGCATGAGATCTACTGTTTGTATGACACGCACCTCTGACTGTAAAGTGACAAAAAACAGCACTGTACTGTAATTACAACAAAAACAGTGAAAAGACACCTCTGACTGAAAAAAGTCTGTGTTTTTTGTAAATAATTAATAATTCACAGCGTTACAAGAGGGGATACTCACGGATCAGAGCTGTTGAGTCCGTAGCTGACTTTAAAATGACAAGAAGCAGCAGGAGGCTTTTTTTAGTCCCGATTGTTAGGGAATCCATCATTTTTCATCACAGATTTCTAACTGCTTCGCTGATGTGAAATTTAACGTCTAGTGTTTTTGTTCGTTAGTTAGTTCATTCATTAGAATTCATGATGCATGATGCTTTTAAAACATCGTAGACGTCTCTCAATATTTTGTAAGAGTCAGGTGGCGGTTGGAACCGACAGTTCTAGATGGATGAGATGTGTTGTTTTTTTGGGTTTTTTTTTACGTTTCATTTTTGCTGTTTTGGACATAATTCCCATCAGTCATGATAAAATTTGATTCAGCAGCTTCATTGCCGATGTGAACCACTCTAAGCAAATTCATGCAGGTCAACGAACCATTGAAAAGGCTTTTTGAGCGCGTTTAACTTCATTCGTACATCATGTTCTATAGGACAAAACAACAAAAGTAAGACCCAGTGCTTCAAACCTTTACATTTGTAGCGCAAGTCGGAAAATTACTTATTAGGCTTACAGCACACTCCAAATGAAATATGCTCCCAAAGGCTTCTCAGTTGCTTCTCAATATGGCACTGCATAGTTTTTAAGGTGACTCTGACTATTCATTTAATGAAGTGCAAAACTTCAACAAATGAGCATACTGCCGGACATGCAGCACTCCCCATTGCTGCACTTGCTAACAGGCCTTTTTTGGCTGTAACAAAACGTGAAATTTCATTTTGTTTGGAGTGTCGTGTTAGTTTAACTGCTGCTAGTCATGTTGTGACAGGAAAAAATATACTGTATATGTTGATTTAAGCAAGAAGATATTAAGCCTACAATTGTAACTTGTAAAGTGATTTACGGAAAACCCAAAAATGTATCCAAGTTTTGTTGCTTAGAAAGTCCTGATATGTAGAAGTGCGGTATTTTAATGTGATGATGAATGGTTTATGGTCAAACCAGACATTAGGCTACTTTCCTTAGCCCATGAAAAAATCGACATCTTGAGGGTTTTCATTAACGGCAAAAATTATGTTTCCATCTCATCAAAAATAATGCGAATTAGAAGCCTTTATGTCTTTAGATTTTCCTTTTCCCTACAGTAGGTGAGTGCTGATTTACCAGAAACTGTTAAAACCTTTTAGTCCCACAAACTTTTTTCAGTGTCTGCCACAAAACATTTATACCTCATGAATCACACACTATAATTATATAAATATAACAAAAAAAAAAAGATGCTCCTCCCCCCAACATTCATTTTATTGTATATTTCATATGTTAGTGCTGAACTTTATGAAATAACAGGGTGATATTGTACACATAAGCAACAGACATTGTCGCTGTAGAGGTGAATACTTGTGTCCATGGTAGTTTTGTTTAGACTGTGTGCCACATTCACAGATCAGTATGGACCTCATTAGTTAAAACTGTCACATGAAATCACCTGTGTCACTAATAGTTGATTCTCAAAGGAACATTTGGACATTTTAGGAAATCCTTTTTTAGTCCGAAATTAGTTGTCTTCCGCCAGAGAAGACGGACCTCGGTTTCATTTCCGTGTGTCCAGTCCAGGGACAGTGCCAGGACGTATTTAACTCAGCCTAGCACAAAGACTGGAAGCACGGGGAAACTGCTAGCCCAGCTCCTACCTTTACACATATCTTGTTTTCATTAAGACAGCTGCTTTAGTTGACAGAGCTCAAACCAACAACCCCATCCATGGGCTCAGGACTTGCTGCGGTTTTTGTTCAACAAATAGCCCCAAGGCTAACTCCTGCTACCTTCACCACAGCGTCTAATTTTGACGTTTCTATATCCACACCTGTTCAATAAACGACACACAGCATGAGGTGGATTCTATCGTAATGTTAGCTCTAATGTGGCTAGGCTAGTATTTTTGACCTGCGACCAGTCTCCGCTAAGATGGGCTTTATTTATTTCTTCACTGGGCGCACAGAAGTGAAGAGGGCATCAGTCTATCCCCCCTTTTTCTGTTTCTACATCTATTCCTAAAACAATATACAAAATGTAAATCAGACAGCTTTGTCAATGTGTGAAAAGTGCGTTTGTTTTCTCTTTTGACAGAGCTGGGTTTCCCCTTGCTACCAGTCTTTGTGCTAAGCTAGGCTATACACTTCTTGGACCTATGTCTGTACTAGTTGAAACGTTCTCATCTCACTCTGCGGACGACAAAAAACAAGAATTTCATAATATGTCCGAATGTTCCTTCACAGTTTTTGCAATAAAAGCAGGGTGTCTGTAGTCGAGGTAAAGAGGATTGAAGCGCTCACAGTGTTAGTTCAGTGTGATGATCCGTGAGTGTCTTTCACGTGTATAATACATGTAAGCGTTTTTTTTTTTTCTACCACTATATGATTGTACAGTACTGCTTGTATAATTTACAGGTAAAGCATGTATTTTAAACTTTTTGTAAATCCAAACGATAACCGTGTACATATATACAGAAATGTAGAAAGTAATTAAGTTTGCAGTTAATCTCTAATAGCATGATAATTAGCGGGGTTTAGTATATATGTACAGGCTGTATGTTAAATCTTTATGAAGGGAAACACTTGAAAATCACCTGATATCAGACTGCGTGCTGTCTAAGGATAAACTCTGCAATGCATTTTTTGTGCCTTTTATATCAATGTATGTAATCTAGACAATCTTGAAAAGCTTGTGTACAACCAAAATGACATTAAAATGGTTTTGGGGGCAAATACATCAGTTCCTGTGGTCTTTCTTACTGGGAGAGGTACCATTAGCCAAAGCACAGCGGAGTGCTACACATGTTAGCTTCTTCTAAAACATCAAAACACGTTCCTTTTCTTTTTGTCATAACACAATTACAATCAACATGGTTTAAAAAGAAAAAGTTGTGGTAGTGCTTGAAGTTGGGAAGTTAACACAAGTTAAATGACGAAAAAATTGGATGACCGCTGAATCCTCGCAGCGCAAAGCACGGACGCCATCATTCACTCATTCATTGTTCATTACTTTGCAAGCAAGGCAGCTGGCAGACTTGGTTTTCAGCTGGTCAGTGCAAGACTCTCATAATGCAAGCTGGGAGGAAAAAAAATTGAGTGAAAAAATCAAGGAATGTATCTTTAACTAACAAAATCTATTTATGCTTTAAAGTGAGCCAAATGAAATCCTGGAGACAACAAATATTCAAGGACGTATTTTAGGTCATTGAAGTTCTTAATTGATATTTATTTGTTACAATGGTTTTCGCCATCTTATTTTTTTATTTTCTCAGTTAAAGATGTGATGAGATATGGACACAATATATGAATTCCACCCCCTCATGGTTTCAATGGTCATACATGTTAATAGTCTATAAGCTGCTAATGAGTGCTAGTGTTTGTGTTCATGCATTTTGATATCAGTAATCCCCTTACATGTTTTTGTTCAGATTTCAATGCTGGCATGTTTTGAGTTGATTCAGTGGTAATAAAAAGTGTTGTTAAATTTTTTCCCAGGTGTTGTCGCCCACGGAGCAGAGCACCCGGTCGCCGCCCTCCCCAGACTACCGGACGAAGGGCCAGAGTGACGAGAAGGAGCATTTCCACATTCTTCCTCAGCTCCAGGCCAAGAGGGCCGACTTCCTCACCGTCATGCTGACTGGTACCTTGCCTCAGCGCAGGAGCTTTGCCACGCCAGACGAAGAAGTCCCAGAACCTCCAGGGCCAAAGGATGATGACGTCACGAAGAGTGAGTCAAACAGCGAGGCCAGTCAGAAAAGCACTGAACGTAGCCAGGAAGCTGCGCCTTCAACACTCATGGCTGAGGACCAGAAGGCCCAGCGGGAGCATGCCTCAGCTGCTGATGCAGACGCTGACCTGGAAGACGCATCCAAAACCCTCGTCCTCTTCTCACCTGGAGACACTCGCAAGTCTCCCTCTGGTGGCGATCATGCACTAGAGGGTGAGTTGGCAACACCGTCTGCCCTCACTTCCCGTAATGACCGCCTCCTGGTCGGGGAGGCAATTCAGCCTGAACCTTCTGAGACCGGCCGTTTGTCCCCGGCTCTCAGGTCAGACCTGAGGCCTTCCACTCCCATCGCTCCTGCGTCGCCGCCCTTCACCAAAGTTGAGCGCACTTTCATCCATATTGCAGAGACATCACACCTCAATGTCATGTCTTCCAACGGTCACTCTGCCAAGGATAGTGACCGGGAAGTCTTTGCCATCATGAAGGAATCACCTGTAGAGGATGACACCCGTGAGCGTGGGGGCACACCAGTGACAGACGAGTCTCTAGAGGTGCCGGACCAAACTGCAGAAGTTGATAAACGCCCCACAACTGAGAATGGTCCATCAACTGTCCTGGCCCAGTCTTTGGAGCCTGTCCCAGAAGCGATGTCACCAGTCCATGAATATAAAGATCTGTCAAAGGAACCTAAGAAACAGCCATCATCCAGTGAAGAAGCTGCCAAGCTTCAGACAACTGGATCAGAACTACCGTTTGCCATAAAGCCCAGAATCCGAAGCCGAATCCCAGTACTCATTTCTGAGGAGGACTCAGGTTCAGAACAGTCCTCCTCCCTCTCGGCTCGGGCTCGGATTCAGCAACGGGCCAGGCAGCTGGACTTGGCCCGTCTGTTGGTCCAGAAGCAACAGGGTCGCTGGATGAGGAGGAGGATGCTGTCTGGGACATCGTCATCGTTGTCCTCTGGGGACGATGAGCGTCGGAGGGCTTCTGAAACTCTGTCCACCACCGGCTCAGAGGAGGACACACATACCTCAGACGAGTCCAGGAGGAGCTCCCGTCTAAAACCGACTGAAGAGCAAGGTTCCAAGGAGTGCAGGAGCAGGATCCCAAGGCTCATTACCCCCATGAAGAGGCCTTCAGGGGGGCTTGCTGCTGCTGCTCCTTCTCCTCTCTCCTTGCCAGACTCCAGCACTTCCAAAGGAGCACCATCCTTCGCCAATGGGTATGATTCTGTTTCTCCCTTTTACTGTATTAAAGATTTTCATTTGAAGCAGTTTGTTTAAATATTTTATAAAATTTTAAGAAATAACACCTTCAATTTCCTCTTCTGTCCACAGGACTCCAAAAATAGGACTGAGCCCTCTCAGCACACAACGGAAATCCAAACCTGTCTCACCCAGGTCCTCCTCCTCATGTCCTCGTCCCGCTACTGTCCCCGCCCCGTCCGGCAGCCCTCGAATGCCCCTGCGAGTCCTGTTTGGTACCCGACGCAGCCTTAGCTCCACCCACTGCAGGACTGACAGCCCCTCCCCTCAGAGAGTATGTCCGTCCAGGCAGCCCCTCTCGGTTAGAGCCCCAACTGTCCCCATGCTACCGCCCAGGACTACAACAACCATGCGGCGCAGCGCCTCGCAGGAAGCCACCGCTCAGTCCTCCTCTGGCACCATGCCCGCCAGGACCAGGCCAAAACCAGCTGGTGCGACTAAGGGGAAACCGAATGCCAGGGAGAAGGCGGTGCCCGCTAGATAATACAAAGAGACTCATCGCTGAGACATGTTTGTGTATAATCAGTCTTCGGACAAGCTACGCCTCAAAGTTTCTCACCTGATTCCATATTAGACTGTGATGTTACAATGACCTCCTTCAATTCATTTAATGTATACGGACCTCTTATTTTTTTTCCAAGGACAGCTTACTGAACTATCTTCATGGGCTTCCAGTAATCTTGATTGACTGTCGTACAGGAGCGTGGCTGCCACGGTGCTAAGGATGCGTCTGCTGCTCGCTGGTCAAACCCTGATTTAACTGGTTCCTGGAGCTGAGAATCATGGCCTCCAACATGCGCAGTTTCAGAGACTCACGTTACACAATACTCCCCGCTTGTCCACGGCTATACTACTCTTCTATCGACGGTACCCTGCTTGGTTCACATTGCATGGTGAAATATATCACAAATACACTGAATCTGTAGAAGGAAAGCAACATGTACAAAAATCTTTACCTTTAAATTATTTGATATAGTTCTCCCCTTCCTATTGGCCAAAAAAAAAAAAAGATCAAATTGGACTGGTTTGAATGCCCGAACTACGTTAATATGGTAAGAGATTACTAACTATATTCTGTACGCATTATAGTCTTGGATAATGAGAAGAGTTGGATGTGAGCACAAAATAAATCGCTCAACCGCTAGCCTCCTCCTCATGGTGTGACGATGGGCATGCTTTAGTCATTCTATTTTCTGGGTGTTTTTATTTTGTTTATGCTCTGAATTGTACATAATAGAATCATTTCCCATAAAGACATCTTTATTTTTTATCTTGCCAAGCAAAGTGTAAATTTCAAGTCTTTAACCTTCTGTTCCAATGTGTTGGCACTACGCCTGTTTTTTACGCATGAGAAAAACAGGGTTAACCATGAGAGGAAGTTATACCTGCTTGGAATCTGCTGACAGTGCAAAGATCTGCTGGTTGTTGGAGCCCATGTTGTGTTTGTAAGGCGTTGATGGGCACTGAGCTGTGAAGTAAAGTCTTGATCATGTGGCACGGTGCCTTGTCATTATTTCCTCGCTGGTTTCCAGTAAACCCAAGTACCTCACCTGATCTGGGTCCAGACTTTCCACAACGCCTCAGGTCCAGATCAGGTCAATCTTGACTTGCCAGGTCGGCCTCAGGTCAAGTTTTGATAGGACCCAAGGGAACGACACGTGCAGTGTTTTTAATCAACAGTCAACCAAGAGAACTGTTGGAATGGTACGTTTAGTCAAGTACGGCTAGTACAATTTTAAGGTACATGTACTTCACATGAGTATTTTCATTTTATGCTACTCGATCCTTTTACTCCGCTACTATTCAGAGCAAAATATTTTTATAGATTTAAATTGTACGTTTAACCAGGGTTTGCCAACCCCTTAGGCTTGTGACCTTCGACAGACACCAGTGTGTAGTTGTGTTTCCTCGTCCTGTGCCGGATGTCTCTGAGTTGTCAACGGTTTCACCATAGAGACGTTTCTACTCTAAACTTCTCAGGGTTTCATTTCAGTAACTGTCCAGATGATCCAGTATGTCACAAAAAGGATCAGAGAAAAGTCCAGAAACTGAAAAGAGTTCTATATCATAACTTTTTGTTTTCCACACAAAAGGTACTACTAATATGTGAGGCAAAAAAACAATCACATCTCTACCATGCTTACAGTAAACCTCTTATTTTGGGTACATTATTTTTTGGGGTTGTCTACAAAAATGGAGGTGTCTGGTAGCAGGTGAATCAACTCACAGCCCCTCAGATTTATCTTTTGACCCTTCTGGGGGCCGACGACCAGGTTGGAAACCACTGGACTAAAGTAACTGTAGCTGCATCTAGTTCCATCTGGACCAGCTACAACACTACAATGCTGCTCACACGCTGATGCATCGGTATATAATAATGTAATTTATCATATATGTCACAGGTGCAGATTTTCTGCAAGTTTAATACTCTTACTTTAGTCAGTACTCAGTACATATATACTTCTGTACTTCCACTTAGGTATAATTTTAAATAGAGGACTTTTACTTGTATTGGAGTATTATTTTTACATTGTTGTATCACTACTACCTTTACCTAAGTAAAGGATCCGAATACTTCTTCCTCTTCTACTCTGACAGAATAACCTTCAGTGCGTGTAAAAAGTATTCACCCCCCTTTTTTAAGATTTAGTGTTTTACAATATTGAATCAAAGTAGATTTAATGTTTAGATTTAATGAAGTAGATTTAGTGGGTTTTTTTTTTTACACCAACCAACGGAAAGGGACCTGTTAAGGTGGAGGTGAGAAAAGATTTCTACTACTTGGTCAAATGAATCAACTCTGACACTTTCTTTCGTTGTTCCACTTAGTGACACAGAAAGCCAGAAGCTCAGACTGTTGACAGGAAGCTTTGCTGCTCAGTTTGACAAAGTGGACAAAATGATTCCACCGTGTCCGACGTTCTATTCATTCTCATTCTTAATAAATCAAGTACAATACACTGAGTCTTCTGCGGCGCGTGGCTCTGAATACACAAACCTGTGCCCCCCCCCCACAAGTAGATGGCTCCAGTTTTTAATGAAGGCACTGGAGTAGGCCACAGGTTACGTTCAGGTTTCAGTGTGCATTTTAAAATCTAATACAGTCTCAGCATTAAACATTTTTTTTTAATTGGCAGTTATTTAGACATTCAACCAGTATGTGTCTCAATACAGCTTTGATGATTGTAGCCTATTGTTTATCAGTGAACTGAAATATAGTGCACTTGTGACACTGTGTAATCAAAGTGACAGCTAACGTGACGCTTCCTAAATACTGTCCGGGTCAGGGTGTCATGTTAAGGATCACGTTTTCATCACGTCATCATCATGGGTACTGTTTCATGTGCATGACTGCAGCCTTAAGGGCAGTTCTGCCACGGACTGTGCTGTAGTGAATAGTAACCTGTTACGGAGGCTTGTCTGGGTGCCGGTAAAGAAGGGGGAGCACTTTTTGCTTCGTTCCTGTGTTTTGGACCCAACTCCGCGACAAGCCAGTTACCGTGAGTTGTGCCCGCCTGATGGCCGCTGGCGGACTTGCCCGGACTCTTACACGCGAGTCCATTTTGAGACAATGTTCCTTCATTTGGTAGGACAGGTCAAGGGCCATAACTCAGCCCGGAGGGAATGCTAATTCCTGGCTACTGGTCAGACGAGTGGCACCAGTTATACAGTGATGGTGGTCGGACAACAGAAGGCGACGTTGCCTGAGAGGCCGGTGGCGCTTCAACCTGAGCAGGTGTAATAAGGCCGGGTCAGAGGAGTGAACTGGGGCCAGCGATAGGTCGAAACATCGTTCGGCATGAACGCGGGGCTTCCACGGGATCGTTCACCCAACCTTTGGCCCGTTTTACTGCGTGTTAACAACTGTTGACCACCAGGCCCAAGGCAGTTGAACGGGTTCATGTTGCAATTGCTCGGCTCGTCCACTAGGGGGCAGCGATTCAGCGCCGGAAACTACCGCTGCAGCGGTGGTGACGCAGATCAAAGATGGCGCTGCCGGTGGAGCTGTGCGGTCTGGAGAACTTCCCCCCACACCTGAGTCCTCTGGATGCGCTGCTATCAAAGTCCGACCTGGATTCAGTTTTCCAGAATGACACGGACCCGCCGACCGTCCTCTTCATCCCGCAGCGGCCTCAAGGCTCCGGGAGGCCGGGTGTTTTACTGCGCGTTCACTCGGCTAGCGAGGAGGAGGCGGCGGGCTGCGGAGAGAGAAGCTCCCCCGCGGCCGACGACGAGTCCCGTAGCCGGGTCCGGCTGTACACCAGCCGCTTCTTCCTGCGGCACCACGGGCTCCAGCGGCTGGGCGGCTGCGGGACCGTCCGGGCTCTGGAGCCGGTCAGCCTGGACAGAGTGGTGCTGGGAGCCCGCAGCAGGCAGAGTCTCCGCTGGGCCGGAGCCGAGCAGTTCACCGGCGGTCTGATGGAGCTCTGCCGCACGGGACAGTGGCTGCTGGCCCGGCAGGGAGACCCGCTGCTGTTACCCCGACACCCGCTGCTGGGAGAGGACCCGGGACAGGTGAGACTCCGGAACGGGTTATGACCGTACACAGATTATTAACACTTCATCGACACTTCAGCTTCTCCCAGCCGCAGACAGACTGCATGTCTGTGGCTGTTTCAACACTGACATGTCCTGTTGTAAAATGAGGTTTAATCAATTAAATTGAAACTGTAAAGTAGTCAGATCCTTGACTTAAGAGTAGAAATACTCTGTTACAAGTTAAAGTCCTGAAAAGTACAGAATTTTCTACTTAAAGTAGCAAAAGTAAAGAACTTATTATGTAGCATGTCAGAATAATATTTATTCTATTATTTGATTATATTTATTGATGCATCACTTTAATGGTAAAGTTGATTAATTATTCTGTAACAACTGTCATAGATTTCAGAGTTTCTGAATAAAGTCAGACGCGGGTCACTAACCAGAAATCTCGTAACTTGGAGGTTGTTTCTAAAACACGGTTTGATAAGCAAAGCCCTGCCTTTTTTTAGTCTTAATAAAGGTTTGTTACCTGTTTTGTCCCGTTTGTCAGGAACCATTTGGACGGATCCGATGTTTCGCAGTAGTGCTGCAGAAACACTGAGACGAGCTTTCATCAGTCAGTTCCGTAACTTTCTTTGCAGTGTGGTTATGCAAATGAAGTCAGGATTTTTGTGTCAAAATGTTCTGTTTTAATGTTTGACGTATTGTCACGTTGTACCTATATTATTAATTGTATGTAGTTTTAGGTGTAAACACTTGTTCAACCACAGGAGGAGTTTTGCCACAGTAACAAACATGAGAAACAACACTTTACCCGAATGTTAATGTCAAATATGTTCAGTCATTCTTTATACTCATTACTAAACAGTTCAAATCTGGCCACAACTGTCAACTTTGACAACCAACGGCTGCAACCAGAGATTGTTGCCATTGTTGATCAATCTCCTGATTAATGGTGTGTCTGTAAAATGGCAGCAAATTGTGATGTCTTGAGTTCCCAGAGCCCATAGCGATGTTTGAAAATGTCTTTTTTTTTTTTTTGCCCGATCAAACGTCCACAGTTGAAAGATATTAATTTTACAGTTATGGAAAAGTAAGAAAAACAGAAGATATTCACATTCAGGAAACTGCAACCGGTGAATTTTTTTTTTGCTATTTTTTTTTTTTTTAAAAAATTCATTTTCATTCTCGGTTTTTCTCAGTCAACAAAACTGTTTCTGTTGATTGAGTGATCGTTGCAGCTGTGCTCAACAACCTGTGGTATCTTATGTTTTACCTCCGTGTAGCTCATCCAGAGAACACGACGGCTGATTTGTGCTCAGACCGCGGCCTCCGCAGGTCTGGACTCCGTGCTTCTGTTTGATCAGGTGTTTTCTCTTCTCGATGTGTTGTCGGGTGCAGCAGCAGCTGTTGGACCTGTTGGTGTTGGACTGCAGTCCTGTAACACAGGGACGGATCACGGCCGACACCTCTCTGGTTCTGACGGACTACTGGGACTCAGTGGACCCCCCAGGCGCCCCCCCACCCTGCAGACCGCTCAGACTGTGCGTGTCAGATTTCGCTCATTACGCCGACGGCCTCGGAGGGGGACGATCTCTTCTTGACAACAGGAAGCTGCTGGGCTCGGGGTTCTCGGGAATCCTGCAGGCGCTGGAGTGCAGGGTGGACGTCCGGGTGGTGGACACTCAGCGGTGGATCGGGGTCAGAGGTCAGCACGGAGCGGCTGTGGATGTGGACAGCTGTGTGTTTGTCGGCAAACAGCTGCTTCTGAGGCTGGGGCTGTTTAACCAGGAGTGGCTGAAGCTGTCCCGGCTGGGCGGATCCTCCAGACCTCCGACGGGTCAGACCGATGTCCGGTGGGCCGTCGGCAGAGAGCGGCTGGTCTCTGTGGTGGCGGTGGATCTAACGGAGAGTCCAGACCTGCAGAACCACGAAGAAGTCGGCTTCATATCCGCGACTCTGTGGTTCAACATGACTGAGGGAGAAATGATCCCCGTGAGCAGCTGCACGCTGAGGATGAAGGTGCTTCAACACACGCTGAACTCGATCTGAATTAGTGCTGCAACTAGTGATTCTTTTCACTATTGATTAATCCCCAGATCATTTTCTCAAGTAATCAATCAATCATTCTGTCTATGAAGGAGTAAAACATGCCCATCCTAAATCCTTAAACTCCTTGTTTTATGTGACTACTACTCAGATGTGAGAAAACCAGGCAGCAAATCCTCTCATTTCAGAAACTGGAACCCAGAAACGTTTTGCATGAAAAAATGACTTAAGTGATTAATCGATTATAAAACCAGTTAATTTTCTTTCTGTCGACTAATTGACCAATCGGTGCAGCTCTGCTCTGAATACGCACAAATGTCAAACATTTGTTGACTGCAGCAGATGTTTGGCGTTTTCTCCTCACAGCAGTCGGTCTCCAGATTACCCAGAGTAACTGGGACAAAGAGATGTTGCTGCTGAATTTTTGAAATATCATTTTTCGGTGCTGAGAGCAAAACGAAACCACACCTCCAGAATGTTCTTCTTTTCTTTTCTTTATTTGGGTGCCCTGATTCTTGAGCCTTTCCTTGCTGACCCGGTCTGTCCAGTCACCCTGGTCTCTTGTTGTTTTTTGTCTCAGAGGTGGAACACGTCTCCTCCGGAGCCCGGTGGTCGCTCTGACAGTTTCTGTCGCTCGGCCGCTCCGCCGTCCGCCGGCAAGCTTCACATCCAGCCGGTGGTGTCTCCGCTGTACAACAACCTCGGCCGCTACGACAACCTGCTGTCCGAACACTTCAGCACTCCCAGGTCAGCCGGTAACTACACGAGTGTCCGCTCTGTGAGTCACAGATGGTCTCAGGTCTGTCCGCCCAACACGTTGGTCCAGAATGAAACATCTCGTCTATTTGCAGACATTCATGATCTTCAGAGGGTGAATCCTCTGGCTCTTTCATCTCAGGCCAGCAACCGGTCAAAGGTCACGACAGGAAACTTGAGATTAATGTCTTTCAAAATCATGTGAAATGGTATCGAACTTGAAAATGTAAAGTGACGCGGCTGGAAAGGCCGACGCTTTCTTATCATGGGCGTAATGAGCCTTACAGGACTTTTTTGGGAGGCTAGCTGTGCTTCCGACTGTTTCTACGAAAGTTTCCTACAAACGTATTTTGTGGCCGCAGACAGAAAAACAGAGATCCCAGTCTAACCAGTTTGTTCTCTCTGCGTGCAGACTGGTTTCACAGGGAGACATCTTATCGGTTCCTACTGAAAAGCATCCAGACCTGCTGGAGAACAACTCTGAGGGCATCCAGAGGTACCACACACCAGTCCACAACAATCCACACCTATGTTGTGTGTCCTCCAGTGAGGACACACATCCTCCTCATTCATTTCTAGTTTCACATGTAGCTCGGTTAAATCCTGTAACGACAATTATCTTAAAAATGAATGTGAACACTATAAAAACCATAAATTGTCATCTGAAGTACAGGAAATAACAGTAAATGATTATAGTTCTGTTGTTAAGTGTTGCTATGGCTCAGTGATGAGTCCTTGTGACCTTTGACCTCTGGCAGGTCTCCAGTGCTGTTCTTCAGAGTGCAGAAAGTGTGTCCGTCTGCAGAGAGAGAAGAATGTGGAGGAGGAGGAGGAGGAGGAGGAGGGAGAGGAGCAGGAGGAGGAGGAGCTCGCCTGGCCGACAGACTTCACACATCACTCTACATGGTGACCTTTGACCTTTGACCTCTGGCTGTTTTGTATCAGTTAAGGCTGCACGGCTCTGGTATAAATGAGAATCCTGATTTTTCTCCAATGACTCTGATGGACACTTTTTTTATTTTTTTTGAAGACAAAAACTATTTCTTGTCTTCATGGAGACAGGACAAACAATGTGGTCATTACTGGTAAAGGACCAGTCAGACACATGCAACCGCACCAAACGCTGAATTCGAGAAAAACCAACTAATAATCAACCGTGTTCTCTTTAGAGAACTTTAAAAAAAAAGATTCTTTCTTTCCTAATTTATTAGGTATTTGAGTGGGACCGAGTACAATGTTAAACACAGCTGTCGCCAACATTTTGCCAGTCCACACAAAACATCAGAAACACAAATTCAAATTTCTTCAACTGACCTGCCAAAGGCCAGAGAGGAAAATGCGTGTAATTGTCGTCTGGTCTGTAAAAGTCTGGTTTTATTCTGTATTTTTCCTCATCTGCAGTCCTTTGGCAGGTCACAGTCACAGTGACGCATAGGCACAGTGTCAGAACAAAAAACAGGTTTAAGTTGCATCACAAAGACCTTAAAAAGTCATAAATTGAACTTGGTGAACGCTGCAGAAACCCTGACCCCGCTTGATAAGTTGAAGCCTCCTCCGGGGATTTTCCTCTGAAGTTTTCCGGCCTGTCTTTTTTTTACGGGACACCAGAGCACTTTTGTCAGAACTGGGGGTGGCTGAATGTGCTTGTCCCGCCTCGCTGCCACTGGGTTCCCACGCCTGTTGATGCAGCTTAGGGAGAAACCAGGAGCATTTGTCGCCATGTGAGGGATCCGCCCACTAACGCAAAACGCCCGAGTCATCGTCGCAAAAAAATGAGACCCCACAGACGCCTGAATCATAGTATATAGTATAGTATATAGTGACGAGTCGTGCAGCCCCAGTATCAGTCCGTGGCTCTGACAGCTGACTTGTTGGGCGGTTATTTCTGTCTCCTCAGGGAGCGTCCACCAACAGCCCCGTCCCCTGCGTCTCCGTGGACGGAGCATCTCTGTGGAGCGGTCTGTCTCCTCCGGGCCTCAACAGGACGGTCGACCTCATCAGCAGCATCGTCCTGCCCCACCTGCACCACGGGTAAGTCCCCCAAAAACTACAGACCTCGCCGTAGGGACAAGTCGGTACCTATCATCGTGTGATCGGTGATGTCAGCGTTGTGTCTGGTTGCAGCAGCTCTCTGTCTGGCTGCACCGTCCTCCTTCACGGCCCTGCAGGAAGTGGTAAGATGACGGCGGTCGGCGCGGCGAGCCGCAGACTGAACCTCCACCTGCTGAAGGTACGATGGCTGACACGGTCCCCAACGTGTGGACGCGCTGGTGGTGCTATACGTCTCAGCGACGCTTCCCGTCCCTCAGAGACAGACACAGTTTTCTCTGCACGGACAGATTTTTCCACACATTTAACAATCTGGACAAATCGGCTCAATCGACCAGTAAAGTCCACCATATTGAATTCACTTGACTGAAAAATAGAACTTCTCAGGCGCCCAAAATACAAAGTCGGTCTGAATATCAGAGCACGAGAGCGTTGAAACCGAGGTGTTGTACTGACACACGTATGCAGGACGTGTTTCAGTGACATCCGGACCTAAATATGACCAACCAGCTTTCAGAACCGTGGGTAGTTTGATATCTGTATTCAAATGTGATGATGTCTGATCAGTAACAAACTTAGCCATCTACGTACTCAACAGCGCAACTGGCTTCCTCACTTTTTATTTCTAACTGTTTTAGTATATTTTACAAAAGAGAGAGAGAGACAGAAAAAAACCCCTCAGCAAAGCATGGGAGTCAGGCAGAGCTGCAATGGTGAGATGATTCATCGATTAGTCGATCGGAGGTATTTGGATCAAAGAATGCTGGATTTAGTCCTTTTCCAGCTCCTGTAACTGTGAGACTCTGCTGCTTTTCCTGGTCGTATGTTACAGTCCCTTGATTCTCTTGATTGATTTCGGACCGTTGATCAGACAAAACGAGACATTTCACGACAGCGCCTTTGCTCCGGGATTGAGACGGGCACTGTTTTCTGATGTTTTATAGACCGAACAACTAATCACTTAATAGGGAAAAGAACAGGCATATTAGTCAATAATGAAAATAACGGTTGGCTGCAGCCCTAGAACCAAGCGGGGTTTACATTTATGGGTCTGCTGAATTTGTGTCTATACTGACAGCGTCCTCGTCTGCAGCGCAGTCTCCCCCTTATTCGTCTTTTTCCATCACATGCATGTATATCCACGTGTCCCTTAATCTGTCCGTCAGTTGGCAGGTTAGACGAAAAAGCGGAAAACCTTAGAAAACCTTAGATACAGGTCACTTCTGTCATTCTTACAAGATACAATCATCAGATTAGATTCATATTTCTAACTCTCACATATCAGCAACAGTATGTTCAGGCTCTCATATTAACGCTCGTTCCTCTTGGTAAACGTCAACGTCAAACGTCGTGATCTTTATTCTTCTTTTGTGGCCAGTCTGCCTTGACAATGAAAGAAAATGAAAATAAAAATGAATTTTCCAAGGATTTATTGCTCTCGTAAAGTGACAGACCGCTTTGATGACAGGGAAAAACCATATTCTTGATTCCAGGTTTCCTGATTATTACACAGTTTTTGTTGTTTGACACAAAAGACGAGTCAGTATTTTACACATTTATGTAACTTGTCTTCATATTTGGGTAAAACGTTAATCAACTGTAAAGAATTTCACAAGCAAGGTTTTCCTACTTGAATTAGCAAATGTATAAAATTGAGTATGATGTGCTGAATGTACTGTCAGCGTGTTCTTCCGCTGACAGGAAAAAAATGCAGCTGACTCTCCCGTGTGTGTGTGTGTGTGGCTGCTGTTGCGTGTCGCTGTATCATCTCCTGTTGTTGGTCGCTGTCACCCGCGCAGGTGGACTGTGTGACCGTGTGTGCTGACACTGCTGCAGCCTCGGAGGTGAAGCTGACGTCGGCGTTTCAGCGGGCCCACGCCCTGCAGCCCTGCCTCCTGCTGCTCAGGAACCTGCAGCTCCTGCTCAGACCCCGAGGCCCCGCCGAGGAGGACGGCCGGGTCCGGGCCGCGCTCTGCCAGCTGCTCAGCAGCGCCCCCGCCAGGTCTCCGACTGCCCCCGACCCTCTTACAATAACACAGATCAAGCTCTAGGTGGAGGCTCAGTCTTAGTTGTTTCTTTGGGAGGAACGTGCTGGCAGCTAATGACAAATACACAATGTGGTCAACATTATTTGCAGCTGCAACAAACAATAACTAAACCTGCTGATTTTTACTTTGTTGGTCTGAAAGCTGATTTTTATATATATATTAAATTAAAATTAAAAACATTTTTAATAATAATTTTAACACTATATAATTTGGATTAATTAGCTTTTTACTCAATAATAAGTCCGTGTCATGGAAACCTGGACTGTGTCTAACTGTGCAACCAACCAGATGAGTTTTCACCGTCAATCTGTGTTTTAGATGTTGTACCAACGCACATTGTCAACCGCCACTCATGCAACTTTTCCGACGACACACATTAAAACACAAACGCATCCTGACCAGTCATCCTGACCGTTGTAAGAGTAACGTGACCCGCTGATCCCAGAGCTGTGGAGGAGGGCTGATCTGCCGTAGAGGAAAGTCTGTCCTGTTCCTCAGCTCTGCCAGACCTTCGCGCTTTACGTTAGATATTTGATAACATGCAGGTGAGGGTGATCACAAGCAGCAGATGTCAATCTCTTACATATAGATCACACTGCCGTCTTGAGGTCTGTTTCTCCATGTAGTTTACTTTTACTGACTTTTGTCGTCCAGTCGACCTTCGTTGGAGGGTTTCTGTGTGCTGGATTTCTCTCCGCAGCCAAAATGATTTTTACCCAGGTCCAACGCGGACAAAAAAGCAATCGAAAATTTTCATTATGTCTTCAGCCGTTGGGCGAACCCAAAAATAAGAAAATGATCACTTATTTTTTATAAGGGACAAAATTAGGGAGAGAATTAATTCCCTCCAGCATCAATTCTGTTCCTGAGAACCTCAGTGTTTAAATTTGAATTTTGGATTCAGAAAATCCCGTATCACGTTCTTGTCCCTTCCCTGTTTTAACAAGACGATCTCCCCATTCACAAAGCCGGGTCCGTTCGGTGGGGAAGAGCTTGATTCACCTGCAGAGTCCTGACCTCAACCCCCATCCAAAACCTTTGGGATGAACTGGAACAGGGACTGCGAGCCAGACCTCGGACCTCACTGATGCTCTTGTCTCTGAATGGGCGCGAAATCCCTGCAGCAGGTTCAACCTCTGCTGGACAGACTGAGAGCAGGAGACAGGAGGCTTTCGTAGCAGCACATCAATGCTCTGTTTTTCTGGGTTTCAGTGTGGTGGTGGTGGCGACGGTCCGCAGACCTCGGGATCTGTCTGCAGGTGTCGTGGCAGCGTTTGTCCACCAGGTGGCGGTAGAGGGCCCCACTGAAGAGCAGCGGCGCTCCATGCTGGTCGGCCTGAGCCGAGACCTTCACCTGGGGAGAGACGTCAACCTGGACAGACTCGCCAAACTCACAGCAGTACGTCACCACTAAAATAGCAGAGAGTCAGGACCCAGACCAGAGAACCACAGATGAGCACCTGCTGTAGCTAAGCAACAAGCCCAGTACCAATGTGAAAACCTGACTGTGACTTTATTGATTAACAAGTGTTACTCCTCTTCCTCAGGGTTTCGTGTTGGGGGATCTAAGAGCTCTGCTGGCTGAGGCTGGAAGAGCGGCCTGCAGGAGGCTGGTCCGCACCTGGTGAGACTCAGGGACGAACCAAATGAAAGCACTTTTCACAGGGTCTTGTGTCGCTCACACGGCCCAGAAAATCCTTTTGTTTGGTATGTATGTCAAAATCTTAGGACTCAGCGGCTTGAACTTCCAATCGCCTGGTTTTACAGCCTGTAACAGTTTTGCGTCTTGGACGCACTGCGCAGACAAACGCGGCAGCCATGTTGGAAACTCTCCAGCTGACTGTCCGGTTTCCCCTCTAACTACACCTGGTCTCTGTTCCCCACATGCAAGGAAAGGTTTGATAAATGCAGGTCCTGTTGTGTGTGTGTGTGTGTGTGTGCAGCGGTGGTCGGCTGGAGGAGGACCTGTGCTCCAGTGGAGTGACCGTCCTGAACCGGGACTTCACCTCCGCCCTGGAGACCATGCAGGACGCCCAGTCCAAGGCCATCGGAGCCCCAAAGGTGATAACACGCAGCTCGGTGTAATGAGAGAGATCGGCCGGACACAAGCTCCACTCCAACAGCCGGACTTTTAAAACGCGAACATCTAGTGATTAAAGAAACTATTATTGCAGCTTTAAAAACTGTTGAACACGTGAATGAGATGCTGCTGTTTTGTTCTGTCCTCCGCTCTCTGCAACTCTAACCCAGCTGCTGGTTCCTTCCTCTGTACGATCAGATCCCTAGCGTACGATGGGAGGACGTGGGAGGTCTGCAGCAGGTGAAGAAAGAGGTCCTGGACACGGTTCAGCTTCCTCTGCAGCGTCCAGAGCTCCTGTCTCTGGGTCTGAACCGCACCGGAGTCCTGCTGTACGGACCACCGGGGACGGGGAAAACGCTGCTGGCCAAGGCCGTGGCCACGGAGTGCTCCATGACCTTCCTCAGGTGAACCTCCTGACTCTTCTGTGCAGGATTTCCTTGAGGCTCATGATCAGTGTTTTCACAGGACGCAGTGTAGCAAAGGTTTACGTCACCGAGGGAGCCAAGGCAAAAATGAACGGTTTAGCATCTGTCAACAAGACATCGAGTCAAGATGTGAAAGAAACACAAGACAACATCAAAAGAGGTTTAAAAACATTGAGACAAAGTAAATCAGAAGATTGAAATAAGATAAAATAGAACGGGAGATTAAAAGTTTCAGAGCAGTTAATTAAAAGTCCCAAATTTAAGTTAATAAGAAGCAGCGGCAAACAGAAAAATTCTTAAGCCCCCATTTAAAAGTACTGAGTGTTATAGGATCTCAAGTTCTCTGGGAGTTTGTTCCAGATATGTGGTTCATAAAAAAAACTGGATGCTGGTTCTCCAGGTTTGGATTTGGTTCTGGGGACAGTAAGAAGACCAGTCCCAGACCACCAGAGAGTTCTGGACGGGTCATAATGGCTCAGCAGTTCAGAAATTTTTTGGCCCTGAACAATGTAAAGCTTTATAAACCAGCAGTCGAATTTCAAAAGCAATTGTTTGACACACAGGAAGCCAGTGTGGAGATCTGAGAACTGGACTGATGTGAGCCACTTTCCTGGTCTTAGTCAGGACTCAAAATCAGCTGCAGATGTCTGATCTGAGACCTGGAAAGACAACGTTACAGTAGTCAAGCCTGTTGAAGATGAACACAAGTTTGTCGAGGTGAAAAACAAAATGAGTTCAGTTCAGTTTAAAGGATCAGTGCCCTGATTTCACACCCTCCTGATGACCAGACCACTCAGCTCTACCCTGTCGTCTGTGTCACAAACTGGAGGTGTGGAGTTTGACAGAAGCGGCTGTTTACCTCCGGTGAAACGCACAGTGTGGCGCTGTCCAGTTGCATTATGGGAAATGTAGGCTCCAGACTCTCTGCAGTTTGACCCACACTAGAGACTAAAAAGCCCCTTGTAGCAGTCTTCTATATGCCAGCACAACATTAAGTTTCCAGAGCTGAATCGATTAGTCGATCGACAGAAAATTGATCTGCAACTGTTTTGATTATTGAATAATTCTTTGGGTCATTTGTAAAGTTAAAAATGCCCAAAAAAAAAAAGGCTTGTTTTGCGAGTTCAAAAAAAGACGTTTGAAGACTTCATCATGGCTTCTGGGAAACCGTGATGGGCCCTTTTTGACATTTTTTAGACTAAACAAGTAATTGGTTATTTGGGAAAACCATGAGCTGATTGATCAATAATGAAAATAGTGGTTAATTTTAAAAACAGCTCAACGTTCTCTTTATCACAAAAGAAGGTCAGTTATCCTGTTTCAGAGAACGTTCAGCTGTCGTCTCACTGGTTGTGTGTGTTTGTGAAAGACCTGGTAATAAGTCAGAAAAGATTGAAGAGCTGTTGTCTTTAGGAAGTTGTGATCGTTAATATGGTTGGTAATGATATGCTGTTGTAAACTGATACAGTCTGATGATTGACGCTTTTCCATCTGCTGGTTTTTTGTTTTTCTGTCGTTGTTTCAGTGTTAAAGGTCCAGAGCTCATCAACATGTACGTGGGTCAGAGTGAGGAGAATATCAGAGAAGGTCTGTACCAGTCAACACGTCGTCCATAACCCGTTACACATCCGGTCTGTCGTTATATTGTGATGGCAACATATGCTGAGCTAAAGGGAAATAGTCAGATTTGTTTTCCACATTTCAGTGATTCAGGCAGATGACAAAATTAAAATCCATCGAAACACCGAGGCTAAAGGAAGTTGCGTGTTCTGACCGACGAAGTTTACTTTAAAACTGGATTTCATTTTGTCATAGACTTTATTAATAAAACCTTCGTTCTACGTTGAAACGTCACAGCTTTAATAGAAGAAGGGGAATGAAAGTGAAACTGGAATGATGCACAAAAAAGACAAAGACAGAAAATTATATTCGACGAAAAACTGAAATAAATAAATGCATAAATAAATTACTACTGAATTAATTAAAATTAACGTAATTTGTTGCAGTACGTTTCCATGAATTGAGGACATTTGATATTTTTTGATGAGAGTTAACTACATTTAAAAATATGAATGCGTTTCCATGTTGCGCTCAGTGTTCTGCAGAGCGCGCTCGGCAGCTCCCTGCGTGGTCTTCTTTGATGAGCTGGACTCTCTGGCTCCCAGCAGGGGGCGCAGTGGAGACTCTGGCGGGGTGATGGACAGGTGAGTGTTTACCGTCATTTTAAGAACGTTTCGTGCAGATTTTTGTACTTTTACATCCGTATGTCCGTTATGCTTCTGCCTCCATATTGTTCTAATTCTTTTATTGCACATTATCTTCTGTTTGTCTTTTATTTGTTTGATTTTAAATACAATATAAAATCAGTTTCTTTTGTCTTTTTATTTTGAAGCCCTCTGTGACTGTGTTCAGCCGCAGCAGGATGAATAAAGTTTGATTGAATCTCTCTGCGCAGAGTCGTTTCTCAGCTGCTGGCCGAGCTCGACGCTCTGCACTCGTCCGCCGGGGTTTTCGTGATCGGCGCCACGAACCGTCCAGACCTGCTGGACCAATCACTGCTGCGGCCCGGCAGGTCAGAGCTCTCTCTCTCTTCTTACTAACAGCTGCCCAAGTGACGGCTGGCAGCCTGAAAGGTGTCGCGGCGCCGCAGCTTTTTAGCCTCTTTTAGCCTCTTTTAGCTCCGAGTTTTGGTTTTTGCGGCACGTTTCCCGTCCGGCTCAGTCTCAGTGTTTCCAGCTGGGGTAGGCAGCTGTTTGTTAACAAGTCAGACACGACGACTTTATAGGTAGAGAATATGTTAGTGTTGTGTTTAAAACTCCCCCCCCCCAGTGGCTAAAAGTCAGCTATTGCGGGTTTAACGTAACAATTAACGTGTCGTTCTGAAGATTTTTCCTCTGAGAAAACTGAGATTGTGTTTAGATTATTTTTACTGTTTACGCCGGTTTCATGAATGACACAGATTTTGTTGAAGTTTTACCTTCAGGGTTTATAATTTTCAGTACTGACTTACAGACACCCCCGTGGGCAAATCCGTCTCGTTTTTGTTACACACTTCAAGTCAGACTCATCTCTGTGATCTAAGACTGTCAAGTGTCAAGCTGTGTCTCTTTGTGTCGCCTTCAGGTTCGACAAGCTGGTCTACGTTGGCATCAACGAGGATCGGGTCTCTCAGCTCCAAGTTCTTCAGGCCATCCTCAGAAAGTAAGAACAGCCCCCCCCCCCAGGAATACAGTCCACTTACATTTAGTTTGGACCAGGTTTAGAAAAAACTCACCGCAGGAAAATCGGGCCAAGAAAAACTTTGGTTATGAAAATACCCACATCTGGAAAAAGCCTCAGACCCGTTTAAACCGACTTTCACCTGCAGCTTTTTGTCCTTACACACCTTCAAGTTTTGATTTAGGTTTTTCCTGTTGCATGTGGATTCTGATCACTGCTGTTTACAGGTAAAGAAAGAAATACAGAAATCGTTTTTGACATCACACTGATCTATGCTGTGGAGTCCAAGAAGTCACGGATGATGATACTGTGTATTTTTTTTTGGGTCTTTTACACACAAGATATGGATCTTGTGTGTAAAAGATAATAGATAAAAATAAATAAATCAGGACACCAGGGACTCTGGAGTGTCCCGTGGTTGATTAGAGTGGATTAGTCCTCTACACCTGATGCTAACATCTGTTTAAACAAGCAGACGCTGTCTCTTTGTAACGTGTTTGTGTAGGTTTTCTCAGTGATATGAGCAGAGGGGGGGTCAGTGTTTTTATGACCTGAAAAACCATCTAAAAAAGGAATTTAATCTGGACTTCAGGTTCCAGCTGGACCCCGCGGTGAACCTGCGGGAGGTGGTGGATCGTTGTCCGGCTCACGTGACCGGCGCCGACCTCTACGCTCTCTGTTCAGACGCCATGACGGCCGCCATCAAGAGGAAAATCTCTCTCATCGACGACGGTAAGACACCGGAAACACCGGGTCCTGAAAGATGATTCTTCTTATTGTGTCGCAACAAGCAAATAAAAAAATGTGCAGAGGGTTTGAACAGATGCGACACACTCCTCACGCTTCTGGAAAATGGGCCCCAAATAACCTTCCGTCGATATCCTCACCAGACGGTTTTACTGTAAAACGAAGTGCCGGATATAATCTGGGGCCGTTGCTATCTCATTTTCTACATCTGCAACAGTCCTGCCATTAGCGGAGAGAGAGAGAGAGGAGATCATTCAGACCGGTTTTGTGTTTTGAGCGTCAACCAAAAAAAAAAAAATTGGTGAACCAGAAAACCCACCTACCAGATGTTATAATTAGCATCAGCCATGTTAATTATAACATCCAGGACTGAGCGTGACAACAACAAACTGATGTTTCCATGAATATTAACACTTTGATGTAAAGTTTGAGTCAAGGTTTTTGGATTGTTTTTATCCATTGAAGACCAATTCTAATTTGAGGCTGCATTTTCCTGAACGATTGATCGATTTAATCTTTCGGTCTGGGAGTAAAATGGTGATAAATGCCCATCACAGTATCCTACAGCACCAGGTGACGTCTTCAGATGTCAACAGTCCAAAACCGAAAAATATCCAATTGATTACAATGTTAGCCCAAGAAAAACAGCAAATTCTCAGGTTTTAGAAGCAGGAACAAACAGTTTGGGCATCAATTATCAAAATAGTTGCTGAAAGTTTCACCTCTATTATTTATTCCAACGTGGGTCCTGTAGTTTTGTGGATTAGGTCGATCATTCAATCAACATAAACTTAATCGGCAACTATTTTCACGATCAAATAATCGCTTGTCATTTTTAAACAAAAACGCAAAACGTTTACTGGTTCTAGCTTCTCGAACGTGATTCTTTTCTTCGTCACATGAAATTGAAGTAATTATCTTTGATAATCTGATCGATCAGATTGATCGATAATGGAAACAAACATTAGTCGCAGCCCTGGTTTTTTTGTTTTTTTTTCCTATCATTTCGATCAGTGATGAAAACAATGTCTCACCCAGAAGTCTGAAGCATCAGAGAGACAAACGCTCATCTGTCTCCGCTTCTCCATTCACACTGTCACTCTGTCCCTCAGGTCTGGACTCGGAGGACTCCTCTGTCCTCCTCTCCGTTGAGGATTTCTCTACAGCCCTAGAGAACTTCAAGCCGTCTGTCTCAGACCAGGAGCTGCTGCGATACAAAAGCATTCAACAGAAACTCGCCGTGAAGTAGAAACACGGGACCAGAACCCGGGAAACGGGTCATCATCAGTGACTGATGTTCGCTCTTGGACAGCTAACCAGATGTTTTAAGAATCAAAGGACTCAGATGAAGGTCGTATTGTCTGATTTAGGTTCCAGCCACGTCTGGAGGGTCAATGTTTTGTAAAATACTGTAAAGCAATAAAATGTAAATGATGTAAAGTTAATCTACGTAATAAATAAATACCGAAGTTGAGGAAAGCTAATGAAACAGATGTGGGATTTCAGTTCACTCGAGCGGAAGCGTCTGCTGACAGAGTCAGATCGGCCGACCGGGCGGAGAGTTTCTTCACACACCTGCCGCTGGCGAAGCGTCACGTGATTTCTGTCTTAAAAAGACCTTTTCTGATAAACAGCTACCACTGTGACATTACCAGCTCTGCTTTTACTGCAGCGCCATTGCTGCGCTTCTGCTGCTGCAATAACAACAAGGGTTAAATACCGTATCAATCCTGCATATTCAACTAGACGATCGACAGAAAAGTAACAACAGTTTCAGCAGATGGAATCATGTCGGTCGTGCTCATTCCTCAGACTTTCTCTGGTTCCAGCCTCTCAAAGGTGAGAATTTGATGGGGTTTTTTTTGGTCCTACAGGATTTGACAGTAAACTGAAAGACTTTGGGTTTTGGATTCTTGGTTGGACAAAAAGGAGCCATCTGACGACGTGACCTTAAACGGGTCAGTGGACATTTTCCACTATTTTCTGACATTAGATTGGCCCCAACGATTTATCAACAAAATAATCAGCAGAGTACTAATGAAAATGGCGGTTAGTTGCAGTCCTGTATTTAATGTGGTTTGCATATATATGAATTTTTTTTCTTTCTTTTTTTTTAAGGGGATGGATCACAAAGTGAAACGGCTCCTCTTTAGATTTGAGGAAAAAATCAGGAGACTTTTTTTTTTTTTTTTAATCATTTTTGTCAACACAAAAACTTTAGTAGCACTTTTTAGTAAAACCATTATAAATGGTTTTACTAAAAGCAACTGGTCAGACCATAAAGAAGCTGCTACGAGACTCAATCGAAAAGTACAGTTTCATCTTCACATTATCTGTAAAGGCTGTTTCACTGCAGTTGTCATAAAACTATAATACAAAGTTATGGATCAGTGGGAAGTCACATCACAACCTGTCAGTCTTCGCTGAAAAGTTGGTGGATTTTTGATTCCCACGTTTGGCAACGTCCGAAATTCAAAACACTTCATCTATGTGGCAGATGTTGAGTTTTTGCCTCACAGAATCACGACATGCTGGGATGATAAATGCTAAATACAAGCTAGCAAGTTTTTAATTTTCTTTTTTTTATTGCAAAGCATCAAAACCACCGCAAAAAATAAAGCATTGCACAATAGAGGAACCCAAAGGCAGAAATGACTGAATTGGATGTAACTACATTTTACCCCCGTTCTTGACGGAAAGGGAGCAGCTACGACCCGAAACTTCTCGTTTGAGAGCAGCTGAAACACAGTCGACTGTTCAACAGTGTAGATTTTTATGCGAGCAGCAGGGTTAAACCAGAAAACACCTGAAGGCTTTTAATTCGTACTGTTTTCATGCTTTTACTCCCCTCAAAATCTACACTTCTAGCTAGCATGTTAGCCAGTCAGCTTTTTTCGCTTCACATTCTGCTGAAGACCTAATAATTCAGTAACACAATCCGTTTTTCCCTTTTTAATAAATTTGCTAAAATTTTTATCATTTCTGTTTTTGCTTTGCCATTATCGGGTATTGAGTGTAGACCCATGAGGGGAAGAAATTAATTTAAACGATATTTTCTGAATGAACAACCTTGCTCGTACTCCATTGGCGTGTTCGTAGAATGACAACACAAAACAGAAGAAACAAGCAAATCAGTGGATCCATTTGAGATGCAACTTGTGGAAGCTTTGTGGACGTGACGCCATAAAAGGGAAAATATTGGATGAACAAACGGCTTATGTATGACTTTGTAAAATGCAGCAACCTTACAGAAATGTTGGCTGGCCACGGACGCACGGAACGTCAATTCTACATGGGTCCATTCAAATTCATTTCAATCAACCATGTATCATCATTCATTTAAATATGAGGGGTTTTTTCTTAAAAAAGCGACCTCCCTAGCTAACATAAGCTAACTAAAACCAGATCCACGTCCAAACTAATTTCATTTCTAAAACTGTCTACATCTCACAACCACAGCTTTAGTTTAACTCGTCGTTACAGTTCTCATGTTGTTATTCTGCAATCGTGAGTTTGATTGGCAGAGTAGAGGTAATGTGCCATTACTTGGTGTCAACACGGTGTAAAGAAAGCTCAGTAGCATGTTAGCAGTTAGCTTTATCCTAACAGGTATAAAGAGAAACCGATGCTTAGCCAGCTAGCTAGGTAGCAGCACCTTCCAGAGTTTATATACAAAGCTCCCAACACTTTATTTGAACAATCTGAAAGAAAAGTTTGGTTTCGATTTTCACAGTCTCCGTAGCAGAACTGGCTTTTCAACAAAGTATAGCAACACGGCAAAAATTAAAGCGGAGGTAGTAGCAGGAGTAAAACCTGAGTGCACCACAAGGGTAAAGAAGTCCAGACTATTCTGCAGTCGGCGTTGGTGGACTACACATCATGTCCACTGAGCCGCTCTGTTCATAGATGCAAAGGTTTGGTGACACTTTTTTTTTTTACAACAAGTCGATATGATTAACAAAGATTAAGTCTCCTTGATGGGTTTCCCCCGTGAATATTTGCAAAATGGCCTATAATAGAGATTCCTCAGGTACCTTTAAATCTTTTAAGTCGGGTCCTTTATTTTAAATGTTGAACGACAATAAAATAAAGCAATAAAAAGAAATTAAGGTAAAGTGAACTTAATATAAAGAGTTACCATGTTAGATTCAACTGTCAACATGCCGGATGTGTTTTTTGATTCGTTTTGAAGTAAATCGATCGTAGGAAAGTGACCACCCCATAGCTACACAGCTACCGTGACAGGATGGGGACTGATATCACACAACCACACCTACGACCTCAAACTGTGAGAATCAAGAGAAATTTAAAATAGCCGGTAAGAAAAGGACCCCAGCGCTGAAGATTTAGCTAGCATGCAAAACAAAAAATAATGTGGTGCGGGCATTTAAATAAACCGGCCAGTCTGTCTGCGGTGTTGAAAGTTAGCTACAACAACAAAATGAGACTTCAAAGGCTCCACTTGGACAAAAGAAAATGTTTTTTTTTTCTCCATTTTATTTAATTGTCTTTTTCCTCCATATAATACTTCAAATAAATCAAACTAGTTTTTAAGCACACCGTTACGTCACGATTTAGTAAGCTCATTACACAGATCTCTGACTTTCCAGTGTCTGATCTGGTGATATGTCTGACTGGGACCCTCCTGACCAACTGAATTCTTTGTTCCACTAAAACTGCTAGTGAAAGGATGGTTTTTCGGCGAGATGCCATTTAAATCTGCGTGAAACTTTCAGCCACATGGCAACGGTTGAAGGCAGAAAAACATAGCACAAACCCTCATTTCCTGAGTCTTGTCAGGTGATAATATCAGTCAGTGACGTCCCACGTGAAGCGAACGTCTCCAGACACTCCCACCGTTTTGAGCGAGTGGTGTGGCTACGATTACGTACAGACAAACACAACGAAATGAAGCGTTTTTGTTCCAAAACTTGTTCTACCCACTGAATGGAAAAAAACAAAAACAAAAAACAAAGTTTGACCAAAACCTAGAAGGTCCAATATGCAAATGTGTCTGATTTAGTCAGTTCAGGACTTCAAGTGCGTATCCTGCAACAACAGCACAGATAATTAAGCAAATTTTTCCCCGTTTCTATTGCAGACAGTGCCATGATTAGCAACCTCGTTTCTCAGTCGCAGTGTCTGAATCTTGACATTACAAAACTTCCACATGACGAAAAGTTGAATGTTGTGACGTTCACATTTCTTGCTGTATGTCATGTAAAGCTTCGTGTTGTTCGGGAAGTGGGCTACTTGAAGGGTTTTGATCTGACAGAGGAATGTGAGGCAGGAGCTGGCCTCCCGTCAGATTCGAGGGTTTAATCAGCAGCCGGTTCTGGCTCTTCTGAGACTCACAACACAACAACCTGGCAACCTGACGGTCTGAACTAAGAACACAGGGACAGCTGAGATTGTTCTACCAACAGTTTCTCTTTGGGTAGGAATGATGTACAGGCAACAGTCATTACAGTCTAATGAGCCAAAACAGATGGGAATTTGAAGAAAGGGGGTGAAGCTGGCAGTCCAGGTCTGGTGTAATCCGGATTAGTCTGGGGGTCTCAATCTCTGTGGTGTGTCCTCTGGTTTCACTCTGTTTTGTGGTTCCTGGATTTTAGTTTGTTGCGGGGGCAAAGATCCAACACACAGGTCTTCCTTTTCTTTGTCTTCCATATTTGAAAAGAAGATCCTCTCCATTAAGGACTCAGGTGAAGTGGGGCATTCGGGTGCAGGTTCTGGAAAAAGAGAAGGAACACATTGGATTTTTGATGGACCGCATCAGTTTTCTCCTTTTCACTCAGACAATTTTCTTCACTTTCACCGAACAAAGAAAACAAGCAAGAAAATCCGAACAACCAATGAAATTCCCTCAACATACAATGGTACATTGTGAAGATGGAAGCTCAACTCTTCTAGCCGGTTGAATGTGGCAGGCAGAGGTTAGGTTTAGGCAACTAAATCACTTTGTTAAAGTTCAGGAAAGATACTTCGAAAAAGACGATGTGTCCTGTTTCGTTCTTAAAGTCAGCATCAGACTTTCTAAGTATTTAACCACCATCTCTCCTGAACCTTAACCCAGAGCTTTGTCCTGCCTAAAGACGACTTTAGCAGATACAAAACCCTTTAACAGACGTGTCCTGCTGGGAAAGTTTCCCTGAGATGCTATTACTCCAGGGAGAGGAGAGTCCTCATCATTGAAGCTTTTCCTCTGGTCAAAGTGAAAAACCACCCGAAAAAGCAGAGAATGAATCCACAACAAATCCAGAGTCACGCTCTCTCCTCTCAGACGCTGGATGACTCTCGTTGGCGTCAAGAGTTCCTCATATCTGTGACACGGGCAGTTCTCAGCGGCTTGACAGATGGTACGGTCCGTTTCGACTCTACGTTTGGTAACTGGACGCTGTTAGGGCTGATCAACTCAACAAACATGCAATAAACCGCGAGGCTACGAACAACATGAAGCAACATTCTCTGGAGGAGCCGTTGTTACACGGAGGCTCCCTCCATTCTAACAGGATTTCTGATCTCGTGAACATGTAAGTGTCTAGACCTCAAATATAAGACAACCCTACTTCTACTTTTTTTTTTTTTCATAAACATCGTTTCCAGAAAACACATCGGCTTATATTTGAGCTAAAATGCTACGTTGACTGAGCATTTTAAACACTTTGGGGACTAATGAACAGTTTGCCAATCTTTCCAACAGCTGTTTCCTCGTTTTGTTGATTAAAAACTGTGCTCTGGACGGCATTACGTTTCTTACAAAGCCTCCCACGTCCGCCAATACAAACGACTTAAATACGAAGAGAATGACTGCAGGCTGCAGTCAGAACTGAATCTTGGGGAAATTCGCACCGGTGCGGTTGTCGGAAGTGCGTAGTTAGTAGGCTCGCAGAATAAAATCGTATCACACGAGTGTTGACACAACAGCGAAACCCAGACATCTGAATAAAACCTCGTCCGTTAACCTGGCAGATATTCAAGCCTGTTGTTGAGTCCCCAGTGTCGTCCTGTTATTATTTTTAGCTACACCCGCCTGGACTGACTTTTTAGTCCTCACGGCCAGTGGTGATTAATCTAGTTTCTCCTCCTTTATTTTATAATAAACTGCAGTACAGTTCAGCGTGTTTGGTTTATTGGTTCGAAAAGATATTTTGTCAGTTCTGCGATAAGATTGTTGACATCTGATGACATTTGCAGCTATAACATAACCTGTTTTTGCCTCGTAAACATCACTTTTTCCTCCTTTTCGAACCAGTTCCTGTGTTTTCGTGGATGGAGCGGTTCAGCTTTCTTCCATGCAACATAAGCCATATTTACCGCTTACGTGGCCTTTGCTACTTTTGTGCGCTTCATCCTTTTCCTCCTCATGAGGGTCACCTGAGGCCTCTTCAACCCTGCGATCAGCAGCAGCAACCTGGGCCGCGACTTGGTGAGCCAGCTTCTCAGTAGCGTCCCCTTGGGAAACCTGCGGGAACCACAGCAGTCAGTTGCAGCAAGGACATCTGCAGAGCTGGTAGGTTTTTGACACCATCTGGTTATTACTCATTTACCTCTTAGTCTTGATCTATAAAATCACAAATATAACTGAAAGCCTTCCTCACAGTCCAGTAAAAAAAAACAAAAAAACTGTTAAACACCATTTCAAGCAATTTTACGGTAAATTCAGTTCAACTTAAAGATCTCTCAGTATGTGTCCAAAAAGACAAACCTTTAGAAAATTCAGCCAAATGAAGATTTGTTTTTTGTTTTTTTTTAAGGCCATATTAATGGTTCTAAAGGAGGCTCATGTATAGAAATATCTCAACAACTACCGGATGGATTGCCATGAAATTTGATCCAAACATTCATGTTTCCTTCAGGGTGAATTGTAATTTGTCCGGTTTTGGTTTATGAACGAATGCCTGCAGAACCAATGAGACTCCCATCAGCCTCAGCTGGACTTTGTGTTTACTGCTAATAAGCTAATTTTCCAGATCAAAGTTGATATGATAACTAATAAGTAATCTTCTCTGTGGTTCTTTCAATCACAGCTCAGTAGAAGAGACTTCTCCAGCAGCTGAGGTCTGTGAACACAATCAGAAATTAAAGATCCAAAACAGTTCAGCTTTAAACCGTTGTTCTCCTCAAGGCCTGATGAAGAAAACTAAAGGGTAAATGTCTGCTAGTGGAAACCATCTGCCGTGATCGAGAACATGGAACAAAAACAGGAACTAGGCAGAAAATGCAAAACCACCGTCACATCAATGGGAGGTAGCGTTTTTTTTAACGGTTACTTTTCTCAAGTCAGTTTCAAGCCTCTGCAAATAAACTTTTTGGTAACGGACGGAAAAGAATGGAAACCAGTGGCGAACTGGAAAAACATGAGACGCATCAGTGGAACGTCAACTGTGCTAAACAGGGCTGAAACGTGCAAAGACAGACGGATCTTTCAGTAACTGTTGGCTCAGTAATATCGGTATACCCTGATCATAAACACCGGCGGTTTCAAAGGTTAACAGTTCATGGACTTTCTGTCCCACAGTCTCATGAGACATCATACACTGCTCTATCTTTTCCAACTGATCCCAATGGTGTGAGTATACACCGATCAGCCACAGTGTTAAAACTGGCAACTGGCCTTAACGCTGTGGCTGATCAGCGTACGTATCTATATCAGGCCACGTATCCGAACTTCGGATTGAAAACTTGTTCATTCTCTTCAGCATTTTCTGTCGTTTCTTCTTCTGCTCCAATGGGTCAAGAAACACAAAGAGTCAGACGATCAGACAGATGGAAACGAGTTTTAAAAGGACCCACATCCTCAATTTCAAACTTCTTTTTATTGATGTCGATCATAAATACAAAACTACAAAAATAAGATGCAAGTTGTAATAAACCTAAATTATCCTTCAATCAAACGGACATTGCAGAGGCAAACCAATCTGCCAGGAAATTAAGTTTGTTAGCATTTTGAGACCTTTGTTTTTTATTTTGCAGCTGTGACAGTGATGAAAAATTTAAATATATAATATATATATATGGGGCTAAAACTAATGATTATTTTCATTTTTGATGAATCTGCTAATTATTGTTTCGATTAACATCAGAAGACAGTGACGACGAAAAGTCCAAAACCAAAAGAAAAAGGGAATATTCAGTTTGCTGGAATGTAAGTAGGTAATGTATGCAATTTCTCATTTTGAGAACCTGGAACCATCGAGTTTCGTCATTTAGTCTATAGAATGTGAAAAGCTGCGAAAAAGCTTCCCAGAGCCCAAAGTGACGTCCTCACGTGCTTGTTTCGTTCGACCGACAAATCCTCTTTCACTTACTGTCGTATACAGATGAAGGAAAGCAGCAAAATCCTCCTGTATGAGAAGCTGGAACCAGCAAATATCTGGCATTTGTGCTCGAATTTGTGATCGATTTTCAAAGAGTTGCCGATTAATATCCGATAGCCTTCGGTTGACTAATTAGTGGACTAAGTGTTGCAGCTCTACAAATGTACGTTTTACACCATATATTTCAGAGCAGCAACACAATGTCGATTTTCGGACTTTCGTAGGTGCGGCCTTTTGTCCACGTCGCCATCGCTGTTGTCTCTGAACTTCTAATCCGAGATTTGACGCCTCGCGGCCCAAGAACTGCCTGACCAGTCGCACCGATCCAAACCTCGCGCTCTTTCAAATGAGAATGAGCAGGACAGTACCTCAACCAGTAACACTCCTCACCGAAGCACCATAGCAAAGGTTTTTTTAGCCTCCTTCAGACGCCAGCCTCACATTCTTGACGAACGCACTGCAGCTTTTTAACGGCAGTGGTGTGTCGAACGCCACGGCAGCTGCAACCTTTGTGTTTTTATACGAGTTGTGACCTGCTGAGCGCGATGGAAAAGAGAAAAAACCTCTCAATTGTTTGGACTTTGTGCTGTTCGAGCAAACTGAAAAACCAGCCAGAGAGAAATCTAGCAACGTTTAGACGTGGAAGGGCCTTGCTGACGCCATTGTTGTCGCCTGTGGGGCTTGACGTTAAATGTACCGAGGGTAACATTGTTTGTGTAGCTGACCCTGTGCACCCCCCCCCGCCCCTTAGCCCTCATCCTTTTCATTATCCTCATGTGATGAGCACCGGTTTAGCTCCTGGAGGTTTCAGAGGCAGGAGGATGATGCATCTTGACTTTTTTATTGAGTTGATTTCCTCTCCTCCATGTGAGGATCAGCTGTCGTCTTCAACACCTCTTCAGGTTCGACTTGAGTTCAGGATCCAACCTTGTTTCTGACCTCGTCTTTACCTTTCAGACTTTAGTCTTCTCTCGTTTTTTGTTTTCCCAATTTGTTTTCTTTTGTTGAGTCTTTTCTTCTCGTTTTCTCATTCTATTTTATTTTGTTCTTGTTCTTTTTTGCCCTGTTCTGCTCCTTACTTTTTCTTGATTGAGTTTCCCTTCTAGAAATCTCCTTCCTTTGCAGAGCCCTCTAATAAAAACAGGTTCAGTGCCTTACCTTCTTGCAGCTCCTCAATTCAAAAAAATCCTTGTCATAAATCAGACCATCCTGCTTTTGCAGCTGTTCTCTTCCCCCTCTTGTTTGTCTTGTCAGGTTTTCTAACGTCATCCATGTTGCTGTTTTCCCCCTACTCAAGCCTACCACCACCACCACCTCCTCCTCCACCTCCTTCCTCCTCCTCCTCCTCCTCCTCCTCCACAGTAGACATCTTTGTTGTTTTCTGTTACTGACCGGTCGCCGATGTCCTTAGAGTCAGAGGAACCAGGTAACTTTGACATTCTCCTCGTCCGTCCGGCCTGTAGCAGCTAGCAAGAGGAGCTCACTCTTAATATCTGAGTCACCTAACAAACAGGCTGACAGATCATCAGCAGCAACGTCACAAACGCTCCCTTCTGTCTGTTCCAGCATGAAAAGAACCATTCATCCCAAAACTTAGTAATCCACGTGAGAAGTTTATTTTTACAAACACTCACACATATCAGAGAATAGAGGTACCACTAAGTTGTTTTTCTGTGCAGCGGAGCAAATTTTTCAAAGCCGATCTCCAACTTTACGGCACCAACAAACCGAAAACACTTGTCTTAAATTCATCAGGAGTCCAAGTTCTCACTGTGAGGCTCTGAAATGTGTCGAGCTTTAAAGCTTTAAAAGTGGAACATGGGGTCCCAGTTGATGTTGTCCACATCCAAGCTCTCCATCACCTCCGCTCCTCAGCTGGGCACACAACTTAGCAGTACTCTACCTCCACTCCCTACCCCTGCACAAGGAACGCAACAGAAAGCAGTCCTTACCAATTGACCCCACACATTTGTTAGGTTATGCCCCCGGCGTCCCTGCAGAGGCACATATATGATCCCGGCTGCAGTTTTTTCCTCTCACACTAGAAGGTTCAGCCAGGATGCAAAAACAAATCTGCTAAATAATAGGAGGCCATGAACTGGGAGAGGGGGGGGGGCTTTAAAAAGGAGGGTCCACTCAGCACTTCTGACTGCGAGAGGCAACGGGTGATCCCAGGACACACAGCCAATCAGGGAGCAGACTTTACCTGTTGCCATGACGCCCGGCAGTGACTGGTATAAAGAGGTCCGGGGGGGTTTGGAGAGCGAAGGAAGAGGTTGTGCAGCCCCCCCTGTGCAGGGCTGCACAGAAACAACTAACACCTGCTGCGCCGCTCACATGTACATGTCGAACACGCCAACATCCAACATCCCGTCCGATTCTGACTAAAGCTACTCCATTCTGTATTCACTGGAAAAAGGAAGAGGCTCAACATCCAGGCCTCCGTTGCGCTCCATTCCTTTCTGTCCACTGTAGATGTGAATCTTTCTTTTTGGATTCTGTCTGAATCCGCTTGGGCATCGGCGGCACAAATAAGGCAGGCGAGAAGTGAAGTGAAGTGAAATGAGCGGCGGTCAGAACGTGTTGAGCGTAATCATTTAGACAGGTGTGAGTTTCTGGACAGCTCCACAACATATGCATAAATGTGCCGCTGTTATCTTGGCATTTCTAACAGGTAGCATTTTCTCTTCATTTTCTCTCGATAACGTGTCCGTCCAACAAATCCGATGAGTTCGTTTGATCTGGACAAGACTGGATTTCAGCTCTCAGAAAAGTCTCCTGATACTTTTAAGAATTTAATACCTAGATCCCCCCCGGAGCAAATATATCCTCCGTCATTTTGAGAAATTCAACATGAGTAGGGGTTTTCTGAGGAGATCCGACGCTCTGTATCAAGAGATTGTAAATACCTCCAGAATCGACCATACCCCCCCCCCACATCCAGGCCCCCAAGCTCTACAATTCTCCTTCTGTACCAGGTCCTCCTGGGAGGGAGCGACACATGTCACGTGTCCGGCACATGTCTGTGGTTACGGTGGAATTTCACCTCAACTTCGAGTATGAGCAGAAAGCAGCGATGAAAGAGGCCGTTTTAAAAAGGTGCCTAAAAGATGTCTGGGCGTCGTGGTCATCAGGTGATTCAGGTCGGGACAACTTATGATAAGTCATAACAACATTATACTCACCAAGTCAGAAGCCGGGATGTGGAAACACGGTGAGATCACCAACAAGAGGCCGGAGAAACACCAGCAGTCAGACAGAAGAGACGACAGCTTTGTGCTCCGACTGCTGGACATAAAAAATGGAACAAAATCGATGCAGCACAAACAGAGATAAACGTCTTTTTTATTACACGCATTCGTCTTCCTTGACTAAATGTGGCGCCTACTAGAGATGGAGTACAACAGCGTTTTATGGAAAATGAATTCGTTTTCAAATCTGCTCATTGAATCTTTACGAAGTAGTTTGTTCAGTCGGGACTGAAGACATCTGTAACAAAAGAATCAACTTGACTCTTAGTGAATTTATCCCTTTAATAAGACAACTGATAATTTTAATTGTGGTTTAAGGACCATTTAATTAACCATCAAACCTGAGCCTGGAACATTCTGCTGTGACGAAGGATCATGAGGATTTCACCACGCTTCTGTCACTGCTCCGTGACCTGCATTAACACACTAAAGGCCTTATACAGCTGTTTTCACATATGCAGTGGCGCCTCGCGACACCTGCCAATGAAAAACCCACCGCGAAAGTTCATTTCATCGCTTACGTTTCCATAAATTTTCCTCCTCCACTGTGAGGTTGTGAATTCTGCTCGGGAGCCCCTGATCCAGGTCTGCCTTTATTCTGTTGAAGTGATGTTTCGTGGGATTTGGCCGAACTTCCCCAGCAAGGAGAATACGGAGGTAAAACGGGCAATTTCCAGAAGCATGAAAACCTGTTTTGGTCATTTGGAGCTGAGAAGACGTCTCGGTAGTTATTCAAGTTTTATTACAATGTAGGACAGGTTACGATAACGCTCAAGTAATTTGTGCTCACCAAAGTAAGAGCTGGGATCCGGGAACACGGCGAAGTCTGACGGGCAGTGGTTGGGCAAGTATTCGGGTAATTTTACTTAAGTAAAAGTAGCAATACCTCAAATTAAAAATACTTGATTACAAGTAAAAGTCCAGCGGAAAAAGTAAAGAAGTGTCCTCAGATAATGTACCAGCAGTAAAAGTTCGGGACCAGACTCACTAGGGGTCTCTGTCACTTGGAGGTAATTTGCTAAAATGACTTTTGTTTTTCAGTCTCCTTTTATGAGGAATATGAATTCATTTGAAATATAGCTGAAACAGCAGCCGTTTACGCTGATCTTAGCGAACACCATTTAATCCCCTTCCGGCTGCAGACGAACTAAACCGGGCTTCAGTGGGTTACGGCCCCGATGGATCAGTATGACACGGATCACAAACCTGCTGGACATACAGTAGGTTTTAAAACTGTATGTGGGGAGCAACATTTATTTTGAAAGCTGACTGAAAGTTTCCCTTAAGCCATCTGTAGCCATTGCTCCATGGAGCATCACCGCTCTGGTCCAGGCTGAAACATCTCAGCGACTGTTGGGACGGCTTGTGGTGAAATCTCGTTCAGACGTTCATGTTCCCCTCAGGACGAACCCTAATAACTTTCACTGATCCTCTGACTTTTCCTCTAGCGCCATCATCAGGTCAACATTTGAATTTGTCCAGTACTTTGGCTTACGACCAAACACCTGCACAAGTAAGGACGTTCCCATCAGCCTTTACTCTGTGTTTAGTGCTAAACAGCGAATCTTAGCAGTACATTCACTCACGTGCTGTACATAAGGACACACTTGAGGTACTTGAGTATTTAAGTTTTATGCTATTTTATACTTTTACTCCACTGACATGTCAGTGGCAATTGCATTTTTTATTCTACTACATTTATTTTGCAGCTGTAGTTCCTGGTTACTTGCATGAGCACGTAAAATACAATCCATGGTTAAACAGTCACTTAAACCCAATAGTATATAAACTGGGTAAAATTAGCTTTTAATATAGACTAATAATCCAATAGTGTAACATATAAAAATATATTACCGGTCTTGGACGCTGCAGCATAGTGTGTAAAACATGGTGACACGTACGTACTTTGTCTAGATTTTCAATGCGGGACTTTTACTTGACGCAGAGTTGTTTTAAATACTTCTTCCTCCGCCGTCAGCATGTTAACACTGTTCCTGCGAGCATGTTCAGCTTGACGGCGTTAACATTTAGCTCAAATCAAAGTACGGCCATGCGGGGCTGCTAGCGCGGCTGTAGACTCTGACTTCCTAGGATTAAATATTCTAAACTCAGTGTTCAGTACCGGCTTCCTTTTGCTGGCACAAGCCTCGAAGTCACAGACGTATGTTCCCAATGTTCAAGAGCGAGTCTGCATATTAATCCGTGCCTTTATTTCCAGTCAACTTTTCCCACCAAAACATGTCATGTGAGTCCTAACAGACATGTTGATTTAACTAAATTCCTTTAGTAGACTTGATTTCTTGGTAGTTTCAGCTTTTTGTTTTAAATTAAAGTCTTAAACTTTTTTCCCAGTAATAATGGTCCGTCCTCCATTGTTTGACCTGGTCTAATCTTCAGTTCTATGAAGGATGAAACCTCTAGGGACCAGCCGGCCGTAACGTCCGCTGGCTGCTCTGTAGAGGGCGCTGTGGCATCAGGATAACGCAGAGATGCAGATGAGGGAGGAGCAGGGGGGAGGAAGGGGGAGGCTGTAGAGGCACGTTTAGTCTCAGACTGAGAGGATCACCCTGCTGTTCGTTCGCTGCTGCAGAGATCAACCTAGAGGAAGCGAGGAGGGGGGAGGAAGGGGGAGGGTGGCTGGCACTGCAATGCAGATCGTCAGATGAGGAGGGAGGGAGGGAGGGAGGAGGGAGGAGGGAGGAGGGGGCTGCCGGCTCTGCAGAAAGCAGATTTTTTTTTTTTTTTTTAATTCAAGGGGGAGGTTCAGGGATTCCCTGTTGGTTTGGAAAAGATCCAGAAGGAGGAGAAGCAGCGAGACGAGTCCAGCTCAGGAACAGAGAGAGAGACAGGTGGAAGAGGAGATACATGTCCTTTAACGTCTAAACGTTTAAAGAACTGATTCACATTTTAAAACAAAGACATAAATGATTGGACAAAAACGACCTTGATACGAATCTTCCCGTTGATGTAAGTGAAGAACACACAGCGACGTGTCCTGATGTAAGAAAATGACAGAAAATAACATCAGGATTTATCCTTAAACACTCACATTAGAAACAATGAATGATAATTACGCCGTGATCACGCACAATCCTGGTTTCTGATTGGCTGGCGGTCGGAAAAATCAAAATTTAGTTTCACCAAATCCGGGCTCATCATAAGTTAGACTGCAGGTAACCAGCCGGCTGGTGAAACTCACCATGAAAAACAGACTCAGGTGTTTTCCACCTGCTCTGTTACTTCTGTGGAATTCATTTATTTATCTCATACAGACACTTCTGATCTACACGAGCCCGATACACGGTGTTTGGGTGTTAGGGGATATTTAAGTGTAAAAATAAACTCGCCACTGTTTTGAAAATGATCTTTGGCATTTCTCAGCTGATGTCTACCGTCACTGTAGCTCACGTATACGTCAGCACTGATTTATCTGTGATGAGCTGAAATTGGTGGATGTTGGTCTGATTTACCAGTAAGACACACACACTTCACGGGGACCTGGCTGCACGTATCACTTGTCTTTACATTATCGTGCGGTTCTGGTGTATAATGACACCTGATAGCGCATTACTACTCTTATCAAGAACATCCCTCACTGGGAAAACAACATCTGTGCTTGTTTGTTCAAAGGCTTTAATCTTTCCTGTTTACCTGAGACCTGTAGTGGTCCTACGAGCAAAGGAGGACCTGGCATGGTGCAGTTGCTTAAGGAGGAGGATTCGTTTCGTGAATGGAAACTACGATGAAAAATATTCATTGTTGAGCTTTTTTTCAGGACAAAAACGACACGACTAAGTAAAAAGTAACCCTTGAAAATGAGAAATATGGCGAAATGTTTTTCGTCAACGGATAAAAACTAAACGCTAATGTGAAAGACAAAAGGACAAATGAACCAATTTCTGTTTTGATGCAAAGTCTCCAACTGGAGTTAATTTAACTGTTTGACCTGTTGCGATACTGTTAATAAGAAGCGTCTTACATTCAGCAATGTTAAAAAAAAACAACCTATGAAAACATTCAGGAAGCACGGCAACATTTATAAAAAGGTAAAATAATGTAACATTATCAAGCGCTGTGGATGCGGATGTAATGCTAACGATCTTGTGCTGCCATCAGAAGGAACGAGTAAGTTCCAGGATTAACGTCGTCAGTCAAGCGTCCAAATCTCCCTCTGGATGTTCGCCAAAGAAACATCACTCTCAAGATAAACCCAGACCATGAACCGTACTTCAGTAGACCGGTGAGTGAATCAGCTTCTGGAAGATCAGCCGCTCTGCAGTGGACAGTGGACAGCGGACAGTCTGTTGTATTACTGCAGAGAAGAGTCACATGGACGCTGGGTGGCAACAAGTAGACGCTGGTTTTTCCACTAACCTCACGGTAGACAAGAACGACGCCGTCAACAAAAATCAAATGGCAAACATTTGACTAAAACTAAAACGCATTTTTGTGAAGAGACTAAAACTAGATCAAAATGTCAGACTTGGACGCAGGAGACCAACAGTAAATGTTGCTTTATTTTGACCACGTCCGCCATCTTTGTCTAACCTCCAACAAGTAACCAAACTTAACCACACTTTTACCACCGAGGCGGCAGATCAGAAAAATGCTCATTTGAGTGTTTTTGTTTTCACGATTTTGCATTTTTTAATCAAATGTAATATATTTTTAAACTGTTTTTACCCACTTCTATTTTGTGCTTATGCTTTTTGTGGTTTTATCTTGCGTTTGTTTCACAAGATAAACCAATTACCCCCAGGGGAGAAATAAAGTGACCGATTGACTGCAACCCTCGATGCGCAAACAGTATCATCCTGTCAATCAGGGCAAAAGATCCGAAAACACTCACAAGTGTTTTTGTAATGTTCAAATGTGTTGTTTTGGAAAGCAATGACAATCCACCTGGTTCTTGTTTAGATGTGCGTACATTCCCTTTCGCGTATGAGCTGTTTCCTCAAAACCAGAATGATTTGTTGTCAAAATCAGTTCATCATTCCGAGCAGAAGTTAAATGGAAACCGCTCCAAAAAAAAAAGAAACCAAACTACAAAAATTACAAAGTATAAAATAATTTATTGTTGACATTTGATACGAGTTTTTATAAATACTCTTTGTGCTGATACAGTTTTCATTCCTGACAATAAGTGAAGAACAAATTCAGAATATATCTGTGGTTACAACAAGGTTTCTCTCAAGCTTTTCCTCCAAGTTGTGAATTTCCAAAACAGCACATACGTGATACTGATAGAGACTTTGTACCATTTTAACACAGAGGTGCTCTTCATGCACAGACGGCGGTTGCTACATACATGTGACCCACAGCAGAAGGTAGTAAAGTTTAGAGAGAACGAAACCTCAAAGTCCTTCAGATATTTAAGAAGCAAGGCAAAGTCAATCAGTTTCAGTCTTTCCTTAAAAAACAAAACGTAACAAAACAAAATAAAAACCCAAACAAAACAAAACACGGGTTTCAGACACCAGCGTCATGCAGGGACGACAGACGACCAAAGTGCATCAGTGTCAATACCGGCAGGGCTTGTGGGACGGCGTGAGATAAACTAAGTACCACAAACAACAACCAGTCTCTCAGTATGAACAGCATACATGGCAATAATTGCATATTATGACGATATATTATATATCACACCTACACAGGATACAAGAGATACCAAAGTCAAGACAAACGTACATCTCAGATTATCATTTAGACATTTCAGGTGAGTACATTTTTAAATGTCAAGTTACGTTTCCACTGATTAGCAGGAATAAAGCATCAAATGTGTCATGATGCTCCGGACATTTGATGTTTTAGCGCTTAAGTTCTCAGTTGTGACTGGATTTGATGGTAATTGTAGATAAGCCTACGTTTGTTCCGTTATCATGTTTGCAGATGATACTCAACTTAAAGCCGCAGAACATAACTTTTTATTATAAAAAAATAGGATTTATTCTACGTTATCAATCTAGTTTGACTAAAATCTGCTGTTAAATAATGCCGGGATCGGGGAGCAAACACTCCTCTGTGAGTGCTCAGTTCAGCTCCGTGTTGAAGCCAGAGCTTAAAAGGGCCGGTTAAACTCAAAACGACCATGGATGCTATTCTGTCTATGATGGGTGTTTGTCTAGATAGACATGGTCATGCGGTCATAAATTTGGCTTCGCAGACCTTCGCGGACATAGCAAGATGATGAAATTTACGTCAAATGGAAAACCCGTCACCCATGTGGACACGTAAGGTATCATTCTAGCATCACTGCATTCAGCTGTAGTTTCTCTGACATCCACTAGATTCAGGACCACGAAATCTCTGATTGTGTCAAAATGAACTGGAAAACCTCAACTTTTATCTTCAAATACAAAGTCCTGCTCTCAGTAAATAGTAAATATAAAATTCCTAATGAATGTTCCATTAAGGAGATACAAAGATGATAAAGACAAAATATGTTTGGGGGGTGAATTTACCTCAATTAACATGGGCGTCAGCCTATCACACTCAGCTGTGATGGTTGCTGCTTGTAATGTCTCAGCTCCACACGGATTTCACCCCATATCAGGATTTTCCAGTAGCTGACAGAGATGGTGACGAGCAGTAAAACCCAAACTCCAGGATTCAGAGCATCCCCTCAGAAACCTGTGGGAGAACTCAGAGACACTACAGAGGAGCTCGCACAAACTGTGGTGGCCAGTGGTGGGTGTTGTGGCGATGAAGGTGAGGCTAGCAACCACACGACAGGAAGTCAGTGGAATACCCATGGAGGAAAGCAGGGAGAATAAACCGAGATCAGCACTGAGCTTTATTGTCGCAGGTCAGCTGCATTCGTCAGTTCGTTTGGAGACACTTTTAAGGACACTCAGCCTCCATGACTGTTCACACCAAAATTTTGGGTGGTGCTGGACCCCTCACGCTGAGCGATGTAGCAAATATCAGCAATGTCACTTTTTAAGTTAACGGTGGTGACTTAAGTTTTCAGCTCTTGGCCGGACGATAAGTTAACAGTTCATTCAACTCTTCTCTCCTCTGAGGAGCACTGTACGAGATATGTATAAACTCTATGGAAAAATCTTCAAATCTATTTTGCCTCTGTAAGCAAAGCCACTGATGTCAATCAATCGGATCGATTTCTGCCTGAATCGCTGTTGTGTCTGGGCTCTCAGAATAACCTGATGACTGACGAGACGTGTTGGATGCAAACGTGACCAGCTGACTAGAGGAGGGAGAGACGAGTGAAACCAGTCGTGTTTCAAGGGGAAACCGTTGCATATAAAATCATTAAGGCTGACTGCGCTGAAAGCATTGGAACTTGGAGGGAGGCACAATGAAGATGTCGAAGCTAAATCCAAAGGAAGAACTGGCGATCCATGAACATCTGGTAGACTTAAAAAAACAACATGGAGGATCAGTGCTGAGACATTCAGCGGGTTTGAGTGCACGAATGACAGCAGACGACTGATCACCAGTCGCCGCTGTCGCTCTTCTGTGGACATTTGTCCAGAGGTGAAAACGTGGAGACACTTGTTTTCCGAACGCATCAGTTCATCGTTCACCTTTGTGTATCCCTCAACATGTTTCCCCTGCAGTTTCCCCTGTTGCTACGACTTGCCGCCGTTCAGGCTGAGCCTTCAGAGGCACGGCCAGCGGGTTCTGGAGAAGAAACAACGTCCTCCAGCAGTGAACGCACAACGAAGCAGACTCACAAAATCATAACAAAGATGTAAACGTTTGAGGAGAGGTACGACATTTCTCCCAGAGGAGGCACTGACTGACATGCTCCTCGAACACAGAAACGTTTTACCTAAAAGACTGGTGCCAATGACCAAAACGTACGGGTGACCTGCTTCATAACACAAAAATACACTTCTGTTGTTGTTTTGGAAACTTTCAGCCCCTCCAGCGTTCAAATGTTAGTCGATGCAGCTTTAATTGTTCATGAAATCTGAACAGATTTCACTACTTTTCACATTCAGGATGCTACTTGGCAAAAATCAGGGAGTGTATTTTTAAATAAGTGTATTTTAAATTCTGAAAAACGAGCAGAGGATGATGAGAAGAAGCTAACTTTCACTTAGTTTAAGGCAGCCACTTATTTCAGATAATTAAAACTTGAAGCAACACCGAATACTTCATGACTGCAAGGAAACTTCATCAGACTGATACAGTCGTCGTGTACAGAGTTTAGGTGACAGGCTGCAGTGTTCGGGCCGGACGGTAACATTACCGTCTACAGTGTTCTGTAATTCCCCAAATTTTCAACCCCTTTACAGTCATCCAGTCGGACCATGTGTGTGCAAATGCAGAAAAACTCACCAGCTCTAATCCACACTCTTACAGCACCGGTCTGATGGTTGTTTCCCAGCATGACGGAGTCTGCCTATTAGACAGAAATCAAATCTTCCAGCAGTTATATTGGGCATATCGAAAACAAGAACTGGAAATGAAACAGGCAGACCATAAACACCACAAACTACATCCAATCAACTGGTTTTGGTTGCTGATAGAGAACTCCAAATTATATAATACCTATAATACCCCACTTCCACCTAGTATTTGCATGTGATCTGAGTCAAGATATCTGATTTGGATCAGGGAAAACACGTTAATGCAGGTGAAAATGCAATCAGGTAGGCCAGACCAGATCTGGAGGTGGTTTAGGTCAGGCATAAATGACATCTGTTCAGTTTGGACACATTTTAAAAATGAGAATCCACCCTGTTATCTCAAGCTGCCTGTCAAAATAAAAGCCACTGATGAGTCCCTGCTCAGCAAGGAAAAATAGGTAGAGCTCGCACAGCAGCATCACTTCAAGAGTCTCTCCAGTACTACGATGAAAAACACGAGGGTCGTGGGCCGAATTGGCTCCAGTGCTAGGAAGCCACTCCACTGGATCTGATTATCCTCTTACAGCAAAAGTGAGCCTGGTTAGCTTTTAACTGTCTCCGTCTGCCACGTGACCCTGACCTTACATGTCATAGTGGTCCCTCGAGAGTATTTTGCATAACTTCCCTTGACCCAAGATGCGCCATGTGGCTGAAAAGACTGCTGACCCGGCCTACCTAGCTTACATGTTGAAATCAGATCACACTGTGGGCAGAACGGAGATGAGGAGAATGCTGCTTAATACCAAGCAAAGGCCTGTGAATAAATGTCATTATGCTGATAACATATCCAGATACAGATCCCATGTTAATGCCAGGTGGAAACATTTACACTGGGGTCTAAATACTATATATTTTTAAATAACATCAACGATTTCTTTCAAATACCTAAATTAAAGAGCATATGTACTGTAAGTCCAAACATATTACACTAAAAATTCAGATGCATTTAGGCAACCATAGACATCAGAATTATAAGCATCAAATATGTCTGTTCTTTTAAATTGAAGAACTCAATTATTAATGTGTTTGAATTTGGATGTGTTAGACCTGATCTCCATTCAGAGCTGGAGACTCACTAACTTGGAAACATGCAACTTTATAAAAACAAAATCAAAAATCAAGACTAACCAGTCAAACGTCCAGCTCTGTGCAAGAATGAAACATCAACATCAGAAACATTTAGGGCTTCATTTCTACCGTGCTGCATTAAATCTTTCACATTCACTCTGGATATACAGTAAAAAACACTGCTGATCCAATTCATCAGAGACTTCTCACTGAAGTCTTAACACACAGTGTTTCAGTCTGCATGAAAGTGGTGATAAATCCCAAATTCTCAGAGGAAAATGGTGCTAATGTCAGTTTCTCTGGTCAGATAGCATGTCTCACTGAGCAAAACCGTTTGACCATCAGCTGAAAGTCTGGTCCACAGTGTTCTTTTACCAGTTCAACAGCCTCCTGCTTTGACTGAAAGGCAGTCTTTTGACTGACGCTCTTAACAACCAATCACATGGCCGTGGCTTTGATATGATGTTCTGCAGCCGTCAATTCTCAAACATTGCTACCCAGAAAAACTACCAGCAAAATGTGGAGCCAGCGAAACCATGGCCACCATTATGTTTTTGACAGTTTTAAAGGTTTGGGACTTTATAGAAACAAGAATGCTTCTCAAATTGGCCTCTTCCAGTAGTTTGTCTAAACTGTAGTCATCCTCATGGACTGTAAATTTCAGCTTCTCCCATTTCACAATTTTACCCAAGATTACATTAACATCTATCTTCACTTTTACTTTCACTGAATCAATGGGATATGTCTCTGCTTGATTCCAGCATTCTACCAGTCTTGCCAATGAGAGTGGACCCTTCGGTATCTGGAGGCTCTGAGCAGCTAAACAGAGTTTGTGGACCAGACTTCGTGAGACCAGGTCAAAGTCGTCACCAAATCACAGTGCCAAAGTCCCTTTTAAAAGAATAACATTTAAGCCATCTGTTATTATTGCCGATATCCTTTAAAGGTCTGCAGGCTCCAAACTCTCCTGAGAACCAAAAGTGCCATTGTTACTGCCATGACTCTTCCTATAATCTCTGACCAAAGTAAAAATCGGACTCATCGTCATTCCAGTTTGACGTCATTTCAGTCTGCAACGTCTTGAACGGCGGAATGATGCTACGAACTTAACAAAGTGCTTTTGTCATCTGTGTGATATGGTCATTGACCACCATCAGCAAAGCTTCACACTGCAGCTAGAAGCTCTTCTCTAACATCTGTAAGCTGAACTGTTCAGGTTTGATTCTCATGGACTGATTCCACGTCGAGTTTAAGAGAAGCTGTCCTTATCGGAGTCGGGGGAGGGTGGCCGTGAGATCTCGAAGAAGGAGCCCGACGACTTCCTGGATTTCAGAAGTCGAAGCATCTCGGCTAACTGACCTTCCAGCGCTGCCATGCGACTGTTCAGAGATCTGATGTCTCCTCTTAATTCTTGTTTCAGCTCAAGGAAACAGGCTTGCATGCTCTGCTCCGGTATCGGACAGAAGACCCTCTTCTCTTCAGACTGAACTGGACTCCTCTCCTGTGGTGTTCTGGCATCGCCAACATTGTCCAAACGGAGGTCGCTCTTTGTGATGCCACTGTCGCAGGAGTCGGTTTTCTTGAGGGACATCTCGTCATGAGACTTAGTTCTATCGGGCAGCGTTTCCATAGACTCGGCCTTGGAAACGCTGCTCCATGACTCGGCCTTTACAACTGACTCCTTGAATCGTCCCCAGCCTTTAGCTTTTGGTGGCTCTGCGGATTTGCAGCCGGTCAGGTTTCCATTTTGGGTGGCGGGAGTGTGGAGCATGACTCGGCTAGAGGTCCTGCATGAAGAGGATGTGGAGGACGTCGAGGAGGTGGCTGTTGTGGCTGGGCACTCTGTCAACATGACAATACTGGTGGAGGCCAGGACCTCTGGACCTCTGGCCTGCTCTAGCTGAACGACACCTTTTTCCACATCACTGGCACCCTGACCAACCCGCTCGGCGGCAAGTCGGGCTTCCTTTTGCTGTCGGAAACGCTGGAAGAGTCGTCGGACTGGGTGGTCCGGAGGGAGATTCAGAGGAGCCTCGTTCTTCCTCTTTAACATCTCCTCCTCCTCACGCTTCACATCACTGATCTTCCGGAAGACAATCTGTTAAAAGACATTAAACCAGAGAAAGATTGGAACAGTTTCACAAAAAAAAGTCTTGACAGTGCTGTTCTTTGAGGGAATGGAGACTCAAAAACAGAGAGAAGGAAGCTTCAATAGAGTATAAACTGCTCCATAAAAGAGACATGGTTTACACACATTTAGGAGACAGGACGACTTGATACATGATAATACAGCTATTAATAAACTGTGGAGACTTATTGTCCCATTAATGACCAGGCTAGCATTAGCTTGCTTGCCAACTGAGAGTTGTAGGCCAGCTAGCGGCGAGAGGTAGGGACTCACTTAGCATTAGCATGTTCTCTGCTGGCTAACATGTTAATTGAGCCCTGAGGGAACCACCAGGTGATGCATGCTGAGGAAATGTTTCATGTTGCGTGTTGCGACGCCAAAAGATCCGAGACCAGATGTGAATAAGAGTTCCACCCAGAGCTTCAGGCCATCGTTTAAAACTGCACGTTTAACAGTGTCAAATGGAGAACTCACATCTGAAAGTGTGTTGATTGAGCATCTGCTGCTTCTGCTGTTAAAACAAGTTCATTCATTATTAAAGAAACATCTCTGTGCTGTACAGAGCTCTGACACCTGACTGGAAAAAAGAAAGAAATTATGTCAGAATCCTTTCTCTAAAGCTTTGATCTTAATGTCTGTGTAGAGAATGCGAAGACAGTTCAGGATTAAGGATCTTTATTCAAATTACTTTGGTGTGTAAAGACAAACATGAGGGGAGAGAGAAAAAAGAAAAAAAAAAACTCCTCTACTCCAAACATATTTGGTAACGTGAGTCTGTTTTGGAAAAGAAAAAAAACCCTGATGTGTTCTCTAAAAGAAGCAGAGGCCACTTTTGACGCATAAAGATGAACTCAGTCCCAAATTAAAGTCCTTTTCCAGTAAACAAACAAGTCCTTAAACATACTATGAGGTGTTTGCTGTTAAAACAATACCTTATTAATTTTGTATGAAACTGCTGTGTGTGTCTATTAGCTGCAATATGACTTCTGGCCACTCAGAATCTCGACACATTTCGGCCTAAAAGTAGTAATTAAAACTTTTCAAAACTTTTAAGGTGGGTTAAGGTAGGAAAAGATGGGAACTACTGGTCTAACACACATAAAAACAGTGGTATGGTCCTATAATTTCCTATAGCTATGGCAGGTGTGTCAGTCATCCAGGTGTTTCTTCTGCTTCTGAACTGAAGGTGACATTACTGCTGTACTTGCTTTTAATAAATGTGTCAAAAGCGTCAGATAATTGACTTTTAACGTACATCAACGGTACCGTGGGACTATTTGCTACATTTGACCTCTGCTGAAGCTGACGACGGCCTGAGTGTGTCTTTATTCTGCAGCGACAGCGCAGGGTGGCGGCGGCGGCGGCGGCGGCGGGGTTTTCCCCTCGGTGATTCAGTGAGCTCCTGACCTGCTGAAATTGGATCGTGTGGGCTAAGCAGCAGCAGGTGGACGGTTCTATCGGAGAGCTCACAGAGGTGATGAGAAGAGAGGAACACAGAACGTGAGAGAACTAATAATGTTCAACCACCGCTGGTCTGTTTCCTCTGATACAAACAATATATTAGACTGCTGCTCCTGTGCTCTGTTTTTAATATACAGCAGGCTGAGACTGCTCTCTGCTCTAATACACATCAGTCCCACAGTCCGCAGGGACTCTCGGTCCTAAACATTTAAAGAACTCTGTTATTACAGCCTTAAACCTGCATTTACTGATTTTTTTGGACACTTGTTTTCAGCAGAAAAAAAGCTGTAAAAAAATCACTGACATATCATCACATTTTAAGTTGATATGTTGAGCTTATTAGCAAACAGCTGCTTATTTCCACATCCAGCAGTTACAGAGCAACATGATGATTCATCTGGATCTGGTGTCTGTGTCCACCTGATGAATTCAAGTCCAGTACTCCCTCTCTTTTAGCTCTGGTTTTGGTCTCCACCAGCTCCTGAGGGAAACATCTGGCTCCTCAGCTGCTAAATGCTCCACTATGTTCACCAGCTGGTCTCTGACTGGGTCTGTCTGCTGTTTGCTGCATATCAGGTGGTGGACAGGGGCTTTTTTACAGCCATTTCTCTGAAAACATCTGGCTGCTGCTGCTGAAAACGACGCTATGAGAGCGAAGAGAGTGAACCAGAGCAGATAAACAATGAGCTGAAACTCACTGTGAAGCTCCGTGAAGCCGAGGGGAGCCGAAGATTCAGCTCGTAGTTCTCTGTAGGTTCATCACTACCAGAGACTCCTTTTCCATTGTCATTTGTTACACTGTCATTATTAAAATATTAATTATAGCTGCTTTAATTTAGATTTCAGAACACCTTTAAATACAAATTATTTCTTAACAATTTCTCAAAAACAAACCGTAATTTCATATTAATTATAGAGAAGAAAGAAGAGAGAGAATATACCAACCTACTATGTGAACCAGCAAAAGATACAGTGGCTGAGTAGTTTGGGAAACATGCCAATTCTCTTTCCTGCTGAGTTAGGAGCTAAATCCAGCAGCCAGCCAGTAGGTTTAGCTTAGCATAGAGATTGGAAACAGGGCTTAACAGCTAGCCTGGCTCTGTCTAAAGGTAAGAAAATCCACACATTGACACATTGTGGTGTTATGGGGGTGGAGGCAGTGGAACATGCGTCCTCACAGCAGGATATACTGTGGCGGCTTCGTATCAGTGCTGAACATGGTCAACCCCTGATGGTCTTCTCCTTCAAACAAGCTGCGTCCTGTGAAGTTAAACACAGGAGTGTCTGTGCTGGACACCTGAGATTTTTTGATCCCAGAAATCTCTGTTTTTAGTTCTTGTAGCTTCTACCTAAATCTCCGTGGTTTGGAGTTTAGCTCCACTCCTGTGTTCCTGATCCAACTCTCAGCCTCATTGTTCTGTTTACTCATCTGCTTCAGCTGCATCAGAGTTGTGTTTTCCTGCTGCTTCACAATAAAAGCCTCCTGCAATTGGAAAGCTTTTAATGTGACGTATCAGCAGCAGGAGACGTGTGTAATGTGTTCATCATCGCATCAGTGGAGCTTCTTTAGTGTTCTTCTTCAATACAAACAAGTCTGCACAATAAGGTATTGACATATTCTGCGCTAACTTGTCAACATTTTTTAAGCGTGGCAGGGAGGATTGGTGCAAACAGAGAAAAGCGAAAAGCACAGTGAGCTGAAAACAGCTGCAGGTGACAGAAGCCAGCACCACCTCCAACACCTCATCACGGTAAACAAAGCCTTTCACTTTGCCGTGCTGCGCTGTGGAAAAACACTCACACAGTTCCAGCTCGGTCCGCGTCGTCGTCGTGGCTGCTGACGGCTCAGCTCGGCGCCACAACCCCCGCTAAGAGTCCCGTCAGCGCCCCCTACAGGCTTCAGGGTTCATTACAGCCTCGATAGGAACAAACAACATCCCGATGACTTATCCCTTCTTAGAGTCTCATAAGTGGTGGAGCTAAAAATGTAAAGTTTGTCACGAGGATGGCGCTGGAGGAAAGATCGCGGAGTCATTAGAATTAGAAGGGTTCGTCCTGTGGGGGACAGGAATGAGGACAGGACGTTTTCTAACAATGTGACAAGGAAATTCTTATATTTCCTTCGTAAGTGTGGAAATTTTGAAAGGTCAGGGGTCAAACAGCCCGTGGGTTGAGAATATTTCAACATATTTTAGTTTACAAAACAAAACAAAAATCTCTCTAAAAAATTCCTAAAGACAAAGTGAAGAAATGTGGAAACATCTCACCACATCTGCTGATTTTTTCCCATTTAAAAGGCTGAACGTGAGACTATGAATCTCATTTTCTGCGCAGCTGCTGTTGACTGTGTCGAGATGAGGCTCTGACTGTGAGCTGTGTGGAAGCGGTAGTCTGAGGGTTTGGAGGTGAGAGCTGCCCGCCAGGTCGTTTCTCCTCACCAGCGTCATTATTGCACAGCCAAGCAGAACAGGACACGATGGCTTTCACATCGATTTACAGCAGAGAGAGAGGGAGGCTGTAAAACTAACCAGGGGAGAGAAAGAGAGCGGCTTCTGGCCAACATCAGTGTTTCAGACGCCGTCTAGATTCCCTGCTCTGCCCTGTGTTTGTTTTCATTTGATTTTATTCAACCTAAAACTCTCTCTATATTAAAAGAAACAGCTTCAATTCAAAATACTTTATCTGTCCCTCAAGGGCCAATTTATGGCAAGCGAGTTTGCAAACAAAAGTACACATAGACAATTCAATAACAGTATTTTGCCCAATTTAGCCCAAGTTTAAACCTTGTAAAGAAGCAGCTTCTCTATGACATGCACCTGTCTGAACTGTCATTTATTAAATATTCAGACAGTCTGGAGATCATAAATCTGTTTTTCAGTGCAGTGTCCTTTCGTTTCAGCTGTTTTCCAGAAATGAGGGTCAACATCTTGAAACCAGACACAAATTAAGACTGATCACTGCACTAAAGACAAGAAAACTGCACCTGACGATAGAGTTTTTTTTAACTTGTTTTGGAAAATGACTGCAATAACCTTGAACTACTGGCTGAGGTTTTGCTCGTGTTAAGAGATGACTTAACATGGGTTTAAAACGGACAAACGAGGGATTTTTGCTAGTGTGTGATGCTGACTGATCATCTCCTGCAGATTGTGTCTTTGATTCAATAGCAGAGTGTTGGGGGGTTTTTGGGGGTTAGGTTACACCCGGGACCTGGTTTAAAGAGGCCCCTGTTAGCGTTGTGAGAACAGGAAAAGAAAAGAAAAAAACTACGACAGGATAATAAACTTGATGGCATTCACCTATAACTCACTGATTTAATGCATCACACTGAAGATATGGTTGTTTACAATAGTTTGGAAAAATTCAATATTTTGAAGTGAAAAGTAAATACATTCATTGACTAAAAAATTGGGAGGGGGGGCAACAACAACCGTGGGCTCATTTAACTGCGAACAAGCTCAAAATTATTGAAAACTAGAATGGCACTCAGTGGAACACGCACCTCCGCCAAGGCCAAATGTCAACGAAAATGTCGAAAAACGCCCCGTCTCGCAACGTCAAGGAAGGCAATAAAAGAATTACTGGATCTGCCCCTTTAACCGGATCCACACCGAAACGTAATGGGTTCTTCCCAGGACCATGTCCCATCCCTCCACCAAGTTTGGTGCAAATTGGTTCAGTACATTTAATGGTAATGCCGCTGGAAAAAACAAACAAACAGACATATATAAAACTAGAAAATGTACTCAGTAGAGCGCAGACCTCGGCCAAGGCCAGTGTCAAACAACACACACCGGACTTCAGAGGGAAAAATGGAAATTCACAGTAAATGATCCAGATCTGCCCCAATACCTCTCTGTATAATTCAATGAGATTCAACAATTACTGGTCATTTTATGACTAATTGCAGTCGAAGGTTTTTTGTTACTTTTTTCCCGGTTCATTCTAAAGAGACCTTGGCGTATTTATAAGCGGTAGTATGATGTGTGTATGAGCGGCAGACTGCACCTGTATAGAAAAGGATTAAGATGTGGTCGCGTATCGGTAGGTATACTGGTTAAACGACTTTCTTCACTTCCTTTTTGTCTCCGCGACGTTGTAAGTGTAAAGAGGCCGAGTGTTTTCTGAAAGCAGGTGCGAGGGGCGTCTGACCGGGTGTCACCTATCAGGTGTTTTCTCTTCATTAGGAAAACTACAAGTAATTTCAGTACCTGTGGTTTTAAAGCAACGATTAGTTCCGCTTCATCTCAGTCCAGTGAAACGTGTCCTTCATTTCATCACGTGGCTCCAGACAGAGGCTGATAATTGATCGGGAATCCTGCTGGACCCCCATCGGACGAGGACAGTCCTATCATGTTATCATTTAGGTGGAGCCTGAAGGAACTTTATTGTTTCCCTGATGGTTTATAATCCGTGTCAAGGTTATGACGTGTGACCGGCAATAAAGAGTCAGAAAGTCTGTTAAACTCGGTGCTGTTTTCCCAGACTAAAGCCTCGTCAGTTCAGCGTTTATCATTTTAACATTCGAAAGTATTTTTTACCATAACAACAACTATTCCGTTTTTCTGTGAGACTCAAAATTCACTCTAGATTTAAATGAGAAGCAGAGACAGTGAAAGGACGGAATTAGTGAAAGCAATGGTCAGGTGAATTTGCACGCATGACATGAACAGGAGGCCTGGACATGAGTCGACTGATCACTTGTTAAATCTGTAGATCGGTGCATTGATTGCTGTTGTTTCGATCAACAGAAGGTCTTATTAAATGGACCTTTCTGGGTCAAGGACTGGTTAACTCCCGCAGCTGATAACCAGAGGGGGGAAGAAGAGGACGACAAGCAGCAGAACGACACAGACTCAACAAACTGCTCAACTTTATTAAAGTCTAATTAAACCCTCATCAGGTCCAACAGGATTTGGACTTCAGCTGTTAGCCTGTTAGCATTAGGCTAGCAGTACCAGCCTTGTCTCTGTTAGGTCTGACTGTTCCACAGAACCTGGCGCCGGTTTTAAAGGTCCTCGTCCGATGAGGTTGGGGGGTTGGGTGTGGGAGGGGTGGTTTCCACAGACCACACTCTGGACAATTTTCATAGGGACAGCGTTCTTCAATGGAAAGTAGTTCCAGTGAAGAACAGCATTGGCACTGCTGGATTTTTATTTATTGAAATGTATTGAAAATTTTTTTGGATTTTTCAGGAAGAAAATCCTCTGCACCAGACTCCACATTTTTGCACTGAGGCAAATACAGTATCTACAGTAACTTCGGCTTGGAACAATAAATTTTGATTTCATTTCTAAGTCTGCTGCCTGTTCCTCCTTATTTTTGATTTACTTCAGTGATTAGATACGTAATACTCTACCGGACACGCCAGAGAAAAAATGCTGCGACTCTCCAGAGGAAATGATATATGGATCCTGGAGGAGGTTTGACCTGATGGGGGACGTTAGAATAAAAACGTGTAGGCAGTAAAAAATAAGGTCACAGCTTCTCCAACTGACATTGTTTGTCTGATTTATTGATTGGTTCCATGGACTGAAGTCAAGGGTTTCAAATGATATGATATTTCCAGTGTGATGTTTAAAGCCCAGACCAACAGACATGCAGGTTCAGGTCTGTTCAGGTTTCGATTCATGGGCTGATTCATTTATTTCAATTTTTAAAAAGTGTGATATTATCAATGCTGACCTCGCTGAACGGGTGGAGACAAACAGTGAGAGATGGTTTCTGACTAAATCAGACGTTTCAACATTTAACGTAGTTAGAATGTGAGAACAACCTGGGATGTAACTCAGTTGTACGTCACTTTGGACACAAGCATCTACCGCATTAAGAAATGTAATCGTGAATGTGAATCACGGGGTTCGATTTGACCTCTAACAAAGAGGCCAAGAGCTATCAACATGACTTCACGTGGTCTGGTGCCATAAAATGAACTCAGTTAATTCAAGTGAAAGTCGTCAAGTCTTGATTAGAAATTTAAAAATAGGTAAAACAAACAAAACTGTCTGAGATTCATCTGCAGCTTATGTGCTGTTTGCCATTTTGTCTTTTACTGAAAAATCCGCCACTGCAGTGAAATAATATCAAGCTGTTCACGCTGCAAATCAACTTTCTGCAAGTGAGAGCGAGTGAGAATCAGCATCAAGAAAAAACAGTGAGGTGGTTCTAGAGAGTCTTGAGAAGTCATTTGAGCCTCGTTTGCAGACAGCGGACCTTTTATGTGATGAATGTACGAGCTGTTGTGGAATATGCAGATTGTGTTTTCAGGAGTAGAATCATTCGACAGGTTTGTGAGAAACGTCTCTGTGGTCCCGTTTCTCACGACCGGGCCCGTCGTCTCATAATCCGTCCGTGCCTGGACCCAGATAAGCAGCGGAGAAGGACGGATTAACCACGTCGAAAAATAAATACTCGACTTGTCCCTTCAGTTTTTTGCTAAAATCAACACTTGTCCATCATGATGTTACTGTCTGCAGCAGGCGGGAAAAACCATCCAGGACCTTTGTAAATGAAACTTAAGACTCTTTAATACCTTCTGAGTCTTTCTTTGTGGGAACTGAGTCTTCTTGGGACCGGCAGATACCCAGTGTCGGTCGGATTTCCATGACGTTTTCAGATCAAATACTGTTCGTATCAAGTCTTTTATTAAAACTAATCATAATGTCAGATAGAGTTTCACTCTGGCCTCCTCAGCATCAGGAAATATTTTAGGATTTAAATCCTTTTTTTTTTACACTACCCTTAAACGGAGAAAGGAGATGACAAGTCCTGCACCTACAACACGATGGAGGAAACATCTGCCGTGATCAGAGAGCCGAACCGACAACGGCTTCGTTCTATTTAGGTTTCTTTAATTGCCAGACAGCGGTGTGGCTGGTTCCTGTTTAAAGAACTTCGCCGCCTCCGGTTAAATGTTTGTGTTTCTCTATGAACTGAAGCTACGGGTTAGGCTGAGCAGAGCGTGTTTGAACTGCAGCAGCAGTCGAGGTGTGAACACAGCGGCCTGTCATCATCCACCTCCACACTGTTAGCTTTACTGACATCGCACCCGAGAACAAAGCGGCTTATGTAAAGTCTTCGGGCGACAACAGACCGATCCCATCGCCGAGCTGCGAGACGACCCGAGGTCACGTGACTCTCGCACACACTCAGCTCGACACACGAAAACGCACAATCGTGACTTTCTGTGGTGTTTTTGTCCCCGTGGTCTGATTTTAGCAGCATATTGGTCTTTCATTCAGTCATTTCTGTCTGTGACCGGGTCCTAAAGAAAAGACAGACTAAGGATGCTGTTGATTTTTACAGCGGGACTGAAGATATCCTGAGTAAATACAGGTTTAAACAAAGTAAAAATAACAGAAGAATCTTAGTGGAGCTATTTCAAGTTCAGGATAACACTCAGCAATAAATATTGACTGGTTCCTACTGGCACCTAAATGTTGGCACGGTGGAAGAAAAGAAGACTGTGGGGAACAAGAGTGTAACGACTGAGTATTTAACAGAAAATGAGTAATACATTTACACCATATATAGCACGTTTTTTTGTAAATGCTGGGGACCCGCGGGTACAGAACAATGGCGTTAGCAACCTTTTTTCGTACTGTGTGATTAATAACAACGATGAGGTTCTTTATCAAACGCTAAAGATCAGATGTGTTTGATCCACCGACGTCTATATGTTGTATTACCACATGACTTTACTATGCTACAGAAACTTGCCACAGCCATGATGTGTGTACCTGTGAGGAGCGGCGGCGGTGCTGGATCAACCTGCCTGCTAGAAGCCAACTTTTACGCATTTTTCCCGACTCGTCTTTACTCCAAGCCACACAGTGAAGTAGGAGACACAAATATGACTAAGAAGTCCCAGTAGTGTGGGTGTAGCCGTCTGCTGAAGGTGCCCCTGGAAACTGTGTTTTCTCTTACGCGCACACACAGCAATGTTTGTTAATGAGCGAAACTACAATTGATATTTTATATTGCACACTACGCATGAGGTCCGTGCGCTGTAACGTAATCTCGCCGTTCTCCCCTTTTCACACTTTCATTACGTAAAACGAAAACACCATTTTCCCCCCAAATTTCAGGTTTGTTTCCCGGTAGTTTCTCCCTCGTTTCCTTCCGATGCACCGACATCAGTGGGAACCAGTAAATATTTTATTGGTACCTGATTCAGGAAGCTACATTACACTGTGAGGTGTGGGGCTGTATTATAAAGTGTAACCCAGTTGAGTGAGCCCGTGAGAGGATGACGTGGACTGACTCACCCGCTTCCTCAGGTTGTAGGTGAGGACCAGGTTTCTGGCAAAGTGGTTTGCGAAGTTGGAGTAAAACTCCAGAACTTTCTGCAGCGCGTCTCGTTTGATGATGTGGAGGTCACAGTAGGTCAGCGCTCGGACGTTGGCGCAGGACTGAGCCAACGTCATCTCTTTCCAGAAGACGTCGCCGAACACGTCACCTTTACCTGCAGACAGACAGACAGACAGACAGACAGGTCACGGATCTGTCTCACCTCCACAACAACCCTCCTGGAGGTTTTAGCAGCTTTTACCAGCAGATCTGAGGCGTCAATGCAGTGTCACAAATTTCACATCTCCACCAAATCCAATCCTGTTTTTGAAGCTTTGAAGATGATAAAAGCCCAAAACATTTTAGGGTTGCAACTAACCATTATTTTCATTATGATTCATTCTGCCTATTATTTTCTCTATTTATCATTTAGAAAATAGAAAAAATATCCATCCCGCCTTCTCTCGAGTCCAAGGTGTAAAAACCCAAAGATATTCAGTTTACTAAGAGAATATAAAAAAAGAGAAAATCGGAAAAGAAGAATATTCGAGAGGCTGAAAACGGCACTTTTTCGCTTGAAAAATTACTCAAACGATTAGTTGCAAATGAAAACAGCTGCTGATTATTTTTCTGACGAGCAACTAATCCATTAATCGACTAATCGTTGCATCTCTGGAGTCACAACACAACGACCGGGTACAAAAACATATGAGGTTTTCTCTGCTTATCTGAACGTTTGAGTCGGACTGAGAGCGAACCAACGACAAACAGCAGCGACAACATGCTGCCGATGCAAACTCCACACTTCCTGTAGCTGCTTTTCACAATAAGGGACCTGCGTATGGCTTCGGTTGTAGTCATCAGACACTGGTCTGAACTTTGCATTTGAACATTTGAACAGCTTTTTCACACCGGATCAGAATCCTGAACCGTAATATAAACAGAACTGCATGTGCACCTGGTTTGGACTCTATCTGACCCTTTAGTTATGCAATGTCATCATACCAGCGTCGCATACTCGTACGATGCAAGCTAACTCAGTCAAACGTGTTTGTAGCAACACGTAAAGGAAACATCAAACCCTCAGTGAGCAGCCAGGCCCTGGTGGAAACAGGTAAAACCCTGGATGCAACGGCCACTTAGAGGACAGGTTCAGAATTTTTCTAATCCCACCTAAAATTGAAACAACTTTTCCTTGCCGTGATCATCCCTGCTGGAAATACTGGCCACTGAAAGATCCACTTCTAATACGCTCCTGGTGTAAGTGATGGGGGGGAAACACAAAGAGGGAATTTTCTACTATAGACTGTCACTTTGGAAGATACCTACCTACCGTGTTGGTAAGAGACCACTACGGTAGGTAGGCATCTCCCAACCCCCTTTTTCTCAGGATATGAAACGCTTTGACACTTATCCTGTTGTTCCCTGATATCTCATTAATTCGAGGAGAAGAGAGGTCTGATCATTGAAGCCCTTTATCTCGTATTAGTGAGACATGAAACATGGTCAAAAGCCACGTTACTGGATCTGGTCTCCTCAGAGAGACGGTGGAGGCGTCAGTTTGCATTTTTCTGAGCTCAGTCGTCCGCGACGGCCGTGACTCTCGGCCGTTTGACAGATTTTCTCCCTGGTTCATTTCTGCAGTGACGACGTCGGGAGACCCGGCCTCATTTTCAGCCCTCATGAGGTTATTACCTGTGTGGCAGCAGAACATGTTACACCAGCCCTGGGAAACTCCTGCAGGCTAAACTGAGCCGACCGAGCACTTTTACTCTTTTACTCTGGAAGACTCACTATTGAAGGAGTGAAAACACTCGCCAGCTACAAACAACCTGTAATGCAACACTCTGTCGAAGACCGTGTTACACCGGTACTCTCCGCGTTCAGAAAGAATATCTGATGTTGTCAAGACAACACCCACTTTCCAGACACAACGTCCAGCAAAAACAGGGAAATTGGTTTGTCTAACTCAGACCGTTAATCCTCACGTCTGCTTCAGATAAACTGAACGATCACTACAGATTCTGTCACTCCATCACTCATGGCGTAAAGTTCAGAGGGGGTCATTTAATGACCAGTAAGAACAGGAACAATGATAAGATCAAGCAGAACCTGTGTGACTAGTCCAGATGGGCAGCTGACTGTTGTTTTCGCACAGACCTGAAAACCCGTGAGCCTTTCTCGACAACAACAGCGTTACCGTGCTGTTCGGCGTCGGCTGATTGGTGCCAGCATCCTCCCGCTTTAGCTTTGTGCTGAATCATAACAGTGACACTCAGGCTGACAGAAACCGCCGCACGAGATTCACACGGACGGCTGCAGAGCAGCTGCTGCTGCTGCTGACAAACATCCAGGACCTGACATATAAAGCCTTTCAAATTTATCTGTGAAAACACAACATTGAACACCGAGACGGCGGTTTTATTACGTTCTGTATATCTTTGATCAAAGTCGACAGAAGCCTCTTCAGCTCAGGACAGATTTTCTGAAATCAAGAAATGAAATTCCCTCTAACTTTCTACATTTTTCCTCGTTTCAGGAATTTTCCACAAAATGAACGTCTACATCATCCGCTCATTGTTAAAATAAGTAGCCTTTATTGTATTTGCAGATTATTGGACAATAAGTGTCGCAATGCATTTTTTCTGGTTTCTGTGTTTGTTTGTTTTTGGTGTGTGTGTGTAACTATGAAATAAAATTGTCTAAGAGTCAGAATAAACTAGATCACATGGAGCAATTGCAGTAAAGAAAATATTATCAGGCTAAAGAACTTGTTAGGATGGAGATTTTTTTGCAGTGTAACTTTATGACAGATTACATCTAAACATCGGTGTTTTTGAGTCCCGGTGGTCTGATCCTCATCATTGTTACAGCGTCAGTCTCTTTCTCCGGGCATGTTTTGAAAAGATTTGTCTGCGTTTCTGCGGAGGAACAAGCGGAATTTGCCTGAAACACGCCAGGCCGATCTGAGACTTATCATCCACATCTTCGTCGTCTCTCTTCTGTCGTCTCTGGTGGAGACAGAAAGAGGGTCAAAATGATAAACGCTGTCATTAATGAAGAAGAAGAAGAGCGCCGCGGTGAAAACGCACATTTATCAAACACACATTTATGGTTTTGATGCAGCCTGCAACTGCTCTGAGAAAACATCTGTCTTAATGCGAAAAGAGGAAGTGAAGCTGAGGTGAACACGGTGACTTTAAATAGTTTCTAATGTGAAACTACAGAGGCAGCGGTGCACGGCTCACTGAGAAATCTGCTGTTCAAAAATCTAAATATTTATCCAGAGAGGAACTGAGGCTGACTCGCTCCACTGATAACACATCTCCTCTGGTAATCATCTGGAAGAAGAGCCAGAGATCTGAAGGGCAGAAGCAGGTCACCGAGGTGCAGCCGGCCTGCCTGAGTTCCTCTGAGCGTCTCAGTCACAGCGAAAAACAAAACAAGGGTGGCAGGATGACCAGCCTCCTGGCTGTAATTCTGAGTGAGCGATATCACAAATGTTTAACCGCTACAACATCTTCCAGTAGCTCTGCCGCAGAGGTGTCAACAGACTGGACTTTACACCGTCTGCGTGGTTTTCTTTCTTAACAAACAGCTACAAATAGGGAACACGCAAGCATCCTTTATTAACCAGGTAAAACTCGGTTTCAAAAGAGACCTGAGCAAAGTCTAGCAGCAGGGGCATCCAACATGGAATGTGAACACCCCCAAGTCAAAATAACCGAGTCAAAGAAGCAATGTTCTCGGCATTTTACAGTATCGAGAAACCCCACAGGTCCCAAAAAAGCACCCAATAGTGCAACGGATGCCGAACGACAGAGCTCGGTCTAATCCCAGAGTTAAATTCCCTTCTGTGTGTGATATTAAATCCTCATGGGAGCAGAACCACAGCATGACAACGGATGAGGATATCTGGGGTGAGACACTGCTATTCTTCCTCCGTCTGCGCCCGACACTTTTCCACTTGGATATGACCCTACAAGACCACACCAGCGTCACTGATAGATCTGTGTGTGTGTGTGTGTGTGTGTGTGTGTGTGGGGGTTAGTTATGATGCCCTGATCTTGCTGTTAAAATCCTATGTCCATTCATGGGGAATGTTCCAGAAGAGATCGTCGCTATCACTCCTCTTTTGGCTTCCTGATACCTTCGAGATTGGAAGCTCGTAACTGGCTCGTGTGATTTTATACCTCCTGGTTATTTTATTCATTGTTTTTATGCCTTTTCTGCAGTTTTACTTTATCATTTTATCACGGTAGCTCACGTCCTCTGCTAAAGCTCGTTCTTACTGTGTTAAGAAAAGTGCTGTGCTCTTCTTATGACTGGATGAAATTTCACTGGCTCACCAAAGTTAGTGGGGCTCATTTCCGTTGGGAACGTGAAAGTCTGAACCACATCTAATGAAACATCCAGAAGTTGTTGAGATTTTTTTAGTCCGAACCAAAGCAGCGACATCCACAGAGCCTCAGAGCGAGTTTGTAAAAAAACAAACTCCGATGTTTGACGCGGTTCGTGTTGACGCCCGAACACTGCTGAATATCAGGGAGCTGGTAAAGAGCTGGGAGGTTCTGCCAACGCCCAGAGTGAGCTGCATAATGATTCCGACAGCTGTTCGTTCAGCCGTTCTCCACCTCAGCGGCCTCCTCCATCGTCTTTCCCTCAGTGCGTTTCTGAACCGGTGAGCGCGTTCCCTCCGCCAAAAACCAAACACCAGGCAGCATGTTTCGGAAAAAACAAAAAACAACAAAACAATCCATGCATAAAAATGATGTTTTGCTTATTAGGGCCCTGGAGCGTAATTCCTGCGCACACTGACGGAAATAGTAAACGCGTTTAGTGTTTTGTTCTGCTCGTGGCAGGTGACTCCGCGGGATTCGGTGTTTTTGTTTCAGAGCTCAGGTGTTTCCTCTGGAGAGAGGCGGAGGCGGTGCCAGCTGGCAGCAGCACAAACTCGCTCTGAATGATCCATTTCTACTTCCGCGAACAGAACACGCTGACATTCCCCTTCTGATCCAGCTGAAGCAGATCTTATTAACCTTCGAGGGGTAGGTTATTACTTCAAATTTAGTTGGAGCTTCTGTTGGTTTTTCAGATTCACTAGTGAAAAGATCTGAATCACTCATTAGAAAGATTTTTCTCTTCCTGAACGGTTATTTCCCCTTTTGATCTGAATCGTGGATGATCTTATATCAGGAGCAGGGGGAGAACAACTGTTTCTCCTCATTTCCACTCAATCACACGTGAGACTGAGTTTAATTCAAATATATTTACATTATTTACACTTTCCCTAACACATCATTTTTATAAATTATAAAACATTCCAATCACAACCTGCATAATTAAGTCCTGAATTTTAGAACAGAATATAGATAAAGACAGACGCAAACAACTAGGATTTCTAAGAAGCGTATTCTGACAGTAGAAATGGCAGCGAAGTCAGCTGTAGTTGGACTGATCTCTACACGGGCTACAGAATAATGCAGTGTTTTAATAACTGTGCAGGTGTTTGCCAAACAGTTTTTGTGACGGGGAACATGAAGAGAGACGTAATAAAAAAACAAAACACTGGTGCACTGGCAGAGCTTAGTGAGCAAATATAAAGAGCCGACCAACAGAAGCCCCCGACAGAGCTGTAAAACCCGACTGACAGCTGATCCAGCTGTGATCCAGCTGTGACGTCTCGCTTCCCTAAAGCTCTCCTCGCATCTTTCCCCTGCATCCCACTTCAAATCATCAGCGGGAGGGAATAAGATGCAAGGAGAAGACGCGAGTGAGGGAACGAGTGGCAGGTGCGACTTGACTGACAGGTGACTGGAACCAAACCCGCTCTCTCAGGTTTGGGCCTGAGGTTGGGAGACACGTTGTGGAACAGTGGAGCAAACATGAGTTCACTCTTCTGCTGAAGGTGTGTGTGTTTGAGAGGTTTCCTGCTTTTCTGATTTTATACATTTAAACATTTCATGCTCTTTTACCCACATCATGAGGTTTGGGAAGCACGTGTGGAAACAATGGACTCGTTGTTTGACGTGTTTAAAAAACACATTTTTGACTCTGTGAACTAAAGATGAACATTTGGATGTAAACTGGGGTTTCGATAGACAAGATTACTCTAAAAATGTATTAGATTCCACTATAAATAAATCAGCTGAACTTCTTAAGCACCACTGATGCATTCAGTATGTAGTGCCTGCTCGGACACAGTGCCATTAAAGGAGAAACCAGAAGATAATCAGTGGTTTCACTTCTGTTTGTCAGCGCTGTGAGGGGAGAAAGCTGAGCCCGAAAAAGAAACTTCGTCACACACGATGCCTTAATGCTAACGGCGTTTTCAGCCTGCAGAAGGAGTGAAGTTACTAACGATCTCTGATTTCTGGTTTTTCTCAACAGAGATAGAGAAACCCATCACAGCTGGAGCCCCTCAAAATGGCACTGATGAGAGAAAACAAAACATCAACTAATAAATCATCATCGCAAACACTGTTGCGCTCTATTTGCAAAATTTTAAGAGCTAGATTTCTCGTTCTGGCTGAACCGCATCAGCGGGGGCAGCCCTATGATCACGAATGCTCCTGACTGACTGAGTTATAAAGTTACACCATCAGTCTCGGTTTCACACTTGTTCCGTTGGCTGACAACAGAAACAGACTAACATGTAGATGAGAGCAGCTTTATGGGGAATTCGGCTGGATTAAATCACCGTATATGTCAGAACAGAGAGGAGGATAGAAGCAGATGAAGGGCGGATCCAGCCATAGACTAGGCTTTGACCAAGTCTTGTTTCATTATCTCATCAAAGCTGAAAACTTCTTCCAAAACTGCCAGGACCCTAAAGTCTAACCTGAAGGTTCTTGGAACCAGGCTTCGAGTTCAGTTCTCAGTCAAGTTCCTCACCTAAAATGGCCACCACCTCGTCGTCCTGGATGACCTCCAGTGACCCCGACACCACGAAGCAGAGGCTGTCCACGCTCTCTCCGGCGTGGTAGATGAGGTCGCCCGGCGCGCTGTGGATGGTCTGGAACTCCATGGCGAGGGCTCGCAGGCAGCCGTCACTGGCCAGCCGAAACGCCGGGTGCTCCTTAAACACCTTCCTGTTGAGGTGGACGCAGATATCCGCTCGCATGTCCTTGGGACAAATCTGCAGCACCTGCAGACACAGTCAGATCGACCTGAGGTTACGCAGAGCCAGACCAGGACAGCATCAGTTATACTGTGACACATGTCCAAAAAGAAATTCTATTGTAAAAAGTACGCGGACAAACCTGGACTTTTGGTCTGGGCCCATTTGGTTGAAATATTAATGCTGCAACAATGATATTTTAGACAATAGTGTGTTTCCAACTTTGTGTCAACAGTTCAAGTTAGTCTCTTTCCTGTTTCAACATGACAACGGAAATGGTTTTCCCAGTTTGGTGCGGAAGAACTTGACTCGCCTGTACAGAGCCCTGACCCCAACACCAGACTATGAGCCAGACCTTGTCGCCCAACGTCAGTGACGGACCTCACTAAAGGGCCCCTGGTGACCAAAAACAGTCTGCAGAAATTTCAGACAGTGTTTGAAATTTAGGATCAAAGTCTCACATTGTGACTGCTGACCAATCAAAATAGGACATGAAATGACGGCGAGTATCGGCCAACTTTGACAGCGACAGCAGAACTGAGGTGTTACCTTGTCCGTGTCGATGCCTCTGGACATGGACCAGGTGGACACGATGTAGTCCATTACCCGCTCGCTGAGGCCTTTGGGGACTTGGTAGAGTTTGAGGAAGTCTCTCACGCTGTTGAGCATCTCGTGGTAGCGGTTGGTGTTGGCGTACATCTGCTGGAAGATGGTGGTGACATTACCGAAGATGGTGGCGTACAGCAGCGCTGCAAACAGGAAGTAAAGACCGTTTTGTTTTTTTTGTTTTGCCTTTGTGAAACTGACAACCACCAACAGTGATGGAAAGTAACTACGTCGGCGTGTTCGGCTGTTTCTGTACTGCAGCCGTCGAGGATCTACTCTGAACCAGCTTAACTGACGTCTGAGTTTTTAAGTCAAAAGAAGTTTAATAGTTTTTATTCTTCAGTTTGTGAGTAAGAGTGAAGGATTTTTACTTTTATCTTTCACTGGAGTCCAGACTTTTACTTTTAGCAGGTTGATAAACACGGGCCCTGATGTGTCTTTGTGTCTATGGACAGATTAACTGTTAGTGTCACTTCGAAGCCACAGCTCAGCTCATTAATACAAACTGCTGTAGTACATCCCTGACTCAGCCACCCACTCCCTCACAGCCTGTCAGCAGTATGGACCCGGAGTCACCGGATCAATACCGACCCTGTCCACCAGCAGCAGCAGCAGAAACCTGCCGTCAACTACTCAGAGTCAGCTCCACTGAGCTGCTGTCAGTGTGCTCAAAGTGCCAGAGTCGTTCCAGGACTCACGGTGACCTTCATAAAAGTTTACGGCACAACCTCAGCACAGCGGCGGGGCCGAGCTAACGCTGAAACAGCATCAGCATGTCAAGGCCGCGAGCCAGGTCTGGAGCTTGACCGCTGAGAAGCTGCACACAGCAGTTGAGGTGTTTGTTATTTTTATCTTGCCGGATAAAAGATAAGAAAGGTTTCAGAAGCTCACAGCTACATTTATTTATTCACAAACAGACGTTTAAATTTAATCCAGATCTTCCTCACGTCTACAGAAAAACAGACTTTTAGATCTCAGCAAAGCTGCGTCTTTAACCTCTTTCTTTTTTTTTGATCCTGACCGAAATGCGTCTTCAGCGACAAGTATCAGGTATAAACAAGCCAAAAGCACATACTCTAATAATAAAAGTCAGAGAAACAACTAAGTCATTATTGTTCATTATTGTTGGAAATACTAATAAACAAACTTTTCTCTGGAGCTGGCCTTTATTTACACCATCTCTTCGCATAATCTCATAATCATTTATCTTCCATTGCCCATTTCCAATCATGCCCTCTGGAGTGTGCAGGCTATGTAAGTTATATACGTTGTATATTGCCTTTTTATTATTTTTATAAAAACCTTATCATTGAATATCTTGGTGACGTGTTCTTTGATGAAATAGTTTGCGATTTAAATCATCATTTTTTCCAGTTTCAGACAAAGTCTTCGTTCTGCTAGCTGTGTTTAGACAACATTCAACATATGACAACTTCGCTTCTTTTTGTTCAATGAAAAAAAGATGCTTATTTCTCAAAGTATGAAATCTTGAGCGAGTGCTGCTGTAGAAAGAGCCCAAAAAAAAGTCTGATAACCTAGTTTTATCATTTCAACATACGAATCAGAGGAGTGCTCATGCATCAGATCTAATTAGAGCTGGAACAATTAGTAGATTTACTGATTATCAGTTGAAGACAAAAGTTAATAGACACAATTGTTATATTTAACTATTCAATTAAGGCCAATATCAAGCAAAAATGTCAAACATCTCTGGTATTCAACTGTTTTTCACTGAATATCATTGGGTTTTAGACTGCTGGAGAAAATAAGACATTTCAGTGAGACTTCACCTTGGACTGACAAAGTGTGATGGACAGTTTTCAATATTTTCCTATGTTTTATAGACTAAACAATTAATGAAAAATATAATCAACAGATTGATGGACAAGGACAATATTCATTGGTTGCAGTCCTAAGTGTAATAAAATCGATGCTTTTCTGGGACATTAATGCAAATTAAAACTGGAACAGTGTCATATGCTGACACGTCAACGAGCATTGACGCATGATGGAGCAAGTCTAAATACTGCTGGTGTGGAGGCTTAAAGCTACGATGGACCGTTATTTATTATTATTTAATGTAATAATAATAATAATAATAATAATGTATCAAATGACAATGTGATAACAATGTGACAATGGAAAAAGAGAATTACCCGTTGAATCTGCAGCTCCCCTCAGCTTTATGGAGCTTTATAGTGAGTTTCAGCTCAGAGATTATCTGTTGGGACCAGAGCTTTACGGTTCTGGTTCAGTCTCACCACTCTCAAAGCGTTGTTTTCGGAGAAATGGCTGTAAAAAGCCACTGTCCACTACAGCAAACAGCAGACAGACAAAGTCAGAGACCAGCTGATGAACATACTGGAGCATTTAGCAGCTAAAGGGCCAGATATTTCCCTCAGGTGCTGGTGGAGACCAAAACCAGAGCTAAAAGAGAGGGAATACTGGACTTGGATTCATCAGGTGGACACATATATGACTCCAGATGAAGGATCATGTTGCACTGTAACTTCTGGATGTGGAAATAAGCAACTTTTTGCTAACAAGGTCTACATATAAACTTAAAATGTGATGATACGTCAAGGATGTGTTCACAGCTTGTTTCTTCTGCAAACACGGGGCCAAAAAAAATCAGTCAATGCAGCTTTAAATATTAGATCATCATACACTGCTGGTGTGTGTTAGTCTGCTGGTATATGTAAGTATAGAAAATATTTATGTAGGTGGTTTAATCTTGGAAATTAACCATTTACGGTAACAATAACTTTCCTGGTGCCTTCACAGAGGCAGCGAACAGTCTGTCTGAGAGCACTGAGAGATGAAGGATGTTCTGGAAAAAAACTGGACTAGCTATTTCTGTCCTTCCTCTCAGATACCATCCTAATGTCATAGTAAGCATTATAACACTCACACTCGCTATGCTAATAACCCAAACTCTCATCCTGGATCCAGTATGCTGGCTGTCATAGCAACCACTTTCCATCAGCCTCCAGCAGCTCACAGACACTTTGTGGGCCAGGAAACTGTTAGAAGGGGGCTGTGGTGGTGCTGGGGGGGGTCAATCAAACACTCAGCTTCCTTCAGTGTTCCTCATGAATTTAAAAGGTTGTACCCAGCCTGCACTCCAGCCTCAATACAGTCTAAGTACAGTTTCCGTACAGCAGCCCCCGAGGGAGAACCTCTCAGAACAGGATGAATCCCCTGACTGCAGAGCTTAATACTCACCAACGGGAAGTGAAACTTGGTTAGAAGTTAACTTTTCTGGAGACGCTGTGCACTTTTGATCTAATCTCAGTTGCATTTCACCGATGCTAAACAATGTTAGCAATGAATCATACATTTAGTGTCATTTACAAGTAAGTAATTGTACAGAAGGCTATGTAACAGAATGGAAAACTGGTAAGGCAAAAGGTAAAAAAGTTATTTTTCATTTGTTGGGATTTAAAGTCAGGGGTGGTGTCTGATGAAGTTTCTGGAAGGCTGAGAGTGTGAATGTGATCCAGACTAACAGACTCTAGATCCTGATTTGACAGGGGAGGACAGCAGCTTCCGATGAAGGAGACAAATTGTCAACATTAAAGCCCTTCATCCTTGTGCTCAGTGAGGAAAAGCTTTTATCCAGCAGACGTCCCCTTCTGCTCTGGAAAACCTCCACAAGCTCATTGTTGGCCTCCACTGCTAGATACTGTTGAAAAACTACTTTTACTGTACTTGAGAGCAATTTGAATTTGAATTAAGTAAGATTAAACCAGTGGTTCCCAACCTCTTAGGCGTGTGACCTCTTATTCAAAACCAGTGTGTAGTTGTGTGTCTTGTATAAAACCAGTGTGTAGTTGTGTCTCTTATATAAAACCAGTGTGTAGTTGAGTCTCCTTGTCATGTGTCAGATGTCTCTGAGTTGTTAACTGTTCAAATGATCCAATATTTTACTTATATAGTGAAGTAAAGACCAAAAACTGAAAACAGATCAGTGAATCATCTCACGAACCCTCAGATTTATCTGGTGATCGTTTGAAGGGTCACCCATAGGTTGGGAACCACTGGACTAAACTGTCTAACTGTATATAAAGTAGTTAAAGGTGCTATATGTAACTTTCTGTCACCAACTGTCTGTCTACAGTTAAGCCCAAACTATACTTTCTGCAGAGCTACTAGTGCCTGCAATGGTCCAGGTCTAGTAAATTTTGTCATCTGCTCATGTGCGAGGGTCCGTGCAGACCCCTTTGGAGTATATCTGTTAGCAACTGTCTGTCTTCCTTTCCATTCAGCTTTTAATAGCAATGAGACATCACTGTTTGGACTTTTTGTCAGCTTTTGGCTTTATGCTGTAAAGCACTTCAGTTTATCTTTATATTATTATCACAGCTATGATCATAACAGTTGACTATCACATGTTTTGGACATTTGGCCGCATTAAAGCTTAACAACTGAAAAATTAATTAGTAACAACCACCAGCTTTATGTTTACTGGCACCTGAGAATAATCCAGAACAAAACACAAACAGTCTCTGTCCCTGGTGGCATCCCCTAAGGACAGGGCAGCAGTGTTTATTACAGCCACAGTATGAACAAACAATACACTCATGATCTTTCTATTCTCAGAGTCTTAAAAGTAGCTGAGCAAAAAATATAAACTTTGTCCTGATGGTGGTGCTAGAGAAAAGGTAATGGGCTCATTAAAATTTACAGGGTTCATCCTCTGGAGAGCAGGAATAAGATCGGGACATTTCATGACCATCTGACCGGAAGTTTTTGAAATGTTTTTTTACGCACAGAGGTTTGGGTCAAGGAGAAATGATCTTGACGGTGGAACTAAAGTGGTCCGAGTGACCAGAACCATCAGGATCCATCCTCTGGTGACCTCTAGTGTTAATACTGAAACCAAGTTTCACTGCCTGCTTTTGTCAATACACATTGTTTTGAACAAAAGTATCGGATGGACAGACAATGGACAACATTACTGTTCTTACACCACACAGCTTGCAGGACATAGAAGCACTTGGTGGGCCCTTCTAAAACTCACTGGGAAACATGAGTGTAGTTAATTACATATTAACAATTGAGGTTGTTGATGAAAAATGTGTTAACTTTCTGTTTGTAGAGAGAATTTGGGGGGTTTTCCCTTTAAAGCTGATGCAGGTGTATGAGGAGCCTTATAATTCTGAATTTGGATTTAACAAAGTGATTCTAATCTAATGGCTTTACCGTCTATTGTAGCTGGTTTGTTTAACGCTGACGTACACGTTTACTACACACCTCAGACACACATTATTGTCTGTGGTGTAAAAATATTACTGTGCAGAGCTGCAGGATCAGTGCAGTCTCCTCCAACTTTCAGGCTGAATCAGGCATCATGCTGAGCAGCTGGATGTGTGCAGACAGTAGCAGACAGCAGGGAGGACATGAGTCCAGCTGATCTGACAGTACAGTTAATATTTCAGCGAGGAACTCCACCACACCAGACCGCGACATGTCAGGCCTCATCACATCGCCGAGGAAGCGGCTGCTAACGGAGAGGATGGCTGTCTGTCTGTTTGGATCAGAGACGGGCCTTTCTAAATCTGTGAAACGCTGACGAGCTTCACGGGGTTCGAACAGCAGAGAGCGGCGCATTGACGAACGCGGTCACCTCCAGCGTTACGATCAGACTCTGTAGTACCTACGGTTATTCCTGAACACGTAGACCAGGTGAGTCTCCGGGAGAAACCAGCACAGGTCAGCAGCAGGTAAACAGTAAACGTCAAACAACAAACAACACAGTGGGAAAGTTAAAAATTACGACAATGACATAAAAGTCAAAGCTGACTGTGTTGTTTCCTAAAGGCCCTGCACACATTTTGCACATTTTGTGTGCCAGTGTTTTTATTTGTCCCTTTGCAGTCAGAGAGCTACTCTGTAGCAGTTGTTACACTTGCCAAACAAATCACTTGGTCCTCATCCTAAAAGCCTTTTCTCTCGTAACCGTAACACTGAAACGCGCTGTTTGAAAATATCGACAAGTTTGTAAGCTAAACTAAGCCAAGCAGCCTGATTCAGCCTGATGAACCAATAGAAACTGGTTGCGCCAACTCATTGTGAAAGAGCAACGGCCAATGAGGAAACATCAGCCCTTAGTCACGCGTCAATTGGCTGACCAGCGGTGTAACTTTATCAGCCATTCAGTCGCCGACCTTAACGTTTATAGGGCTGCCAAGCCAAAAACTAGTTAGCTGACCTTAGGTAAAATAAAAAATGTTTTTTTCAAATTACTAACCCTCTTTGACCACTGGACTAAACTACAGGAACTTCTCTCTGACTTTTTAAGTGCCGTACTGCATTTATTTTGAATACCTTGATGATGCGATGGTATCAATCAGTACTGATGGTACGGTATCAATTGGTGGTGTTGTTTTATAACATTACAACTGTTTTATTCCTGTTATTCATGTCTGTCTTTCGGTGAATCTGTTAGCATTTGTTGCTATGAGTCACTTTATCCATTTACAAACTTTCAAAGTCTCATCTAATGTAATCCAATCCAAACTCTTTTTTTTTGTTTTGTTCAGAGTGTATTAAAACTGTTCCTAAGACTCCACATTAGAGTCCCTGCATGACTGAGGTGGAATCATCCAGACAAACATGACAAGCGAGGATGCCCAGCTGTTTTATATGAGCCTGGAGCCCGATGGTCAACATTTAGTCACTGTTTCTCACACTGATGAGCTGTGTTTGTGTAACTGTGGGAAAATGACACCACATTCATCAAACTACAGGCTGAAGACGGAGCAGACGAAACAGAGAATCAATCACACAAAACAGGAGGAGCTCGCAGGGTTCCGACGAGAGAGAGAGCAGAAACCACCGGAACAAAATACTGCAACCTCACATCAGTCTCAGGCCGACTGACAGGGACGAACACCGGAGAACAAATACATCTGGGTCAGGTTGTCTGATGGTTTTAAAGATTTGTTTCCAACAGCACTATTTGTAGACATTGGTGTAAATTGGGTCTGTATTTCCCGTTATGGTTTATGATTGCTTATTTTTCAGGCGACATGCAGCAGCTCGCGTGTGGTTCAGTCATCACAAACTCCTGCTGTGCAGCAAAACCTTGTTAGAACACACAAAAAATCGTTTTGAATTCTAATTTAAAGGCCACAGTTTTAAAAGACACCACATACACGTTTGTGGGGAAATGAGTTTAAAATGATGCACAAGGCATCTATAATATTTCCATGTAATGGAATGATGCACTCATAAAAACACGGGAGCTTGCGAGTTAATTCTTGTCCTTGGAAGCGGCAGTTTCAGGTCCACTTACTAGCACGTTCCAGGGCTTTGAACCATGTAGCACGAGCTTAAGAGGAAGGACTTTGCTAAAAGGGCTTAGAAAAATGTTCATTTTGTTAGAAAAAAGGCTTAAAAACACGTAAAGTTCCACGACAACTGAGCACACGCCATCCGCCGATGAAGACTGTCTGATACACAGTTGAAAGCTCCGGAACAAGCTAGTAAGTGGGTCTTGAGTTGAGCTAGCGGTGTCAAAGCGGAGTCCTGACTATTGAATATTTCTACTCGGTGTAAACATCATATGGTTGCGTGAAGAGCTGGAACAAGAAGATACAGATTCCGTATGATTCTGTCTGACTGGATTAACAACATTAAAAGGTCATTAAGAGGAAACAAAGGGCAGATGTTACGGGGTTTTAACTCAAGTTTGTTGTTTGCATATGTTAACGTACCAGAAAATGGCAGACTGTTCCTTTAAATGAGATTTTTAACAGCTGCAGAGCTGCGGTCTGCGTGGGAGGAGGCAGAGGAGTCGTTTTTGATAACAATATTTGACAGCGTCAAACAGTCGACTTGCTCTGTGCTCTCTGCTGTGCTCCAAAGCTGTTTCACAGACAGTGATCGATGTCATTATGAGACTTCAAATTACTCAAAAGACGCAGCCGACGAAAACACTAAATTACCTCTCCGGTGGATCAAGGTCACTGTGATCGAAAAACAGCCCCCGGTCTCCCTGTTTTCTCTGTCTGTCTGTCTCTAAGACATTATTAGCTTGTTTTGTCGTCAGAGATCAGTGGTGTTTATTGATGACAGTAAGTAGCGGGATGAGTTCTGCTCAGGTTCAGCCAAATGCTGCAAAACTGATAGGACGGTGCTTCACAGTACAGATGGATAATGACCCAAAACAAACTGCAAAGGCAACACAAGAGCTTCTCACGGCAAAGAAGATTTGTACGCATCAATCAACTATTTTCTAAATAGCATTCATGAAAAAAAGGGGATAATATGCTGTTTTGTATGGATCTATGGTGCTTTATCAGTCACACGGCCGATGGATGAACTGTTCACCACCCCGATGAACGCCAGATAGCCGAAAACGTTTGGTGAATAACTGTAACTGAGTTGTGAGACATGTTTTCATTTTGATCCACCTGCTGTTTGCCCCAGCACATGAACAAGTTTCTCCAGACCGTGCTGCCTTTGTTTGCAGATGGAGGACAATCCTCGGTGTTCGACTTCTACACTGAGGATTTTAAATTTCACAGATCAAATATTTAATTCTTCCTACGTTTGAATGGGTCGAATTTCAAATAAAAACCGACAGCCCTAATCTGCAGAGTCTGAAACCCTCACCGTGAATATGAGTCCGACCGCCGAGTCAACCATCAATAAATTATTGACGGACCTGTCCGACTCTGAATGTACGTTTCCTCTCCTTTGTTTTTGTGCGGAGCGATTGCAGGATGTTGTGTTCGTTTTGCCGGGAAAAGGCGGATGAAGGACAAAGTTCCTGCCGTCTGAAGGTCTCACGGGGTCATTTTATAAAAACTTACAGACTCACCCACTCTTGTTCGGGACCGTGTGACAGCGAGCTTCACGGTTCACGCGTTCATACTGACAGTGACAAAGCTGATCATTCTTGCGTTTATTCAGGTTTAACTGAACCTAGCGAATAACGCATGTTGATGCAGGTGGTTCCATTGGTCAAGTCAAAACAGCTCCTGTATTATTGATGAATTAATCCGACTTTGAATCACATTTCGTTTCACTGACACAGCGAGATCACAGATTACGATATCACTGGGAAAAGTGAGTCCCTGATTCCAGCAGGAATCTGTGTGTTCCTGTTTGTCTGTGTGTGACTATGGGAGGAAAAGGTGCTTTTGCTTTGAGTCCAAAGAGTTAAAGCTGCACTAATCGACATTTTGATATTAACAACAGATCGAGTGAGTGTGTAATGTGAAAGGGGTCTCTGGTAGTTGTGAACTCCACAGCTTTACGGAGCTTTTCTATTTATTTTTTTTTGCCTCTTTTAAACCCTTATTATGTGTCTTAAGGGTGTAGCTACAGATTTTACACACAGCTGCTATAGTTAACGTGTGCCCTCTCAAAAATTTAACTACGTCTTAGAGACACGGCAGCAATGGAAACACCACGCGCAGACGACAAGAACTGTGATTGGCCAGCACGGGCTGCTTTTATTTTCTCGACAGGCTTCTGATGGTGGTCTGTCCCCGCTTTGAAGTGATCCGATGGGGCTTTTTTGATGCACTTTTTACAGCACTAGCTGTTAAAATCCTCCTGTGACCATTTTGGGAAATGCTCCCTGCAGAAGATCAGAAGATCCCTGCTCTCACTACTCTTTCAGCCTCCTGAGGCTTCTGAGATGGAGGGAAGCTGCTCCAACCATATTTTCTTCATTTCAAATCTAAAGCTTCTGTGTCTTATAAGTATGGATTTCCATTTTAAAATTCTTTGATAAAACCCTCACATGATCGCAGGAATAAACTTTTACTTATTCTCTCCCCCCCTTTGTCCTTTATTGGCAGTGGTCTCAGCCCTGGGTGCAGAGCTGAAGAGTGTCTGTTCTGGGGAAGTAACATTGTATTTGGTCTGGGGAGGGAGGGGGAGTGACCTTTTTTTTTTTTTTTAATAAAAGTTTTCCAGTTAATGAAAAAACAAGGAACCTTGAGAGAAAGTTTCTGATGGTGGGAGAAACTGTAGAAAGCGAAGACAACAGGAAGCGGGTTTAAGAAAGACTCTGAAACATCTCCACTGCAAAGCTTCTGCTCACCACGATAAAAGAGCTCCATCACAGTGAATAAAAGAGTGTAACTACGACTACTTCAGCTGCTGGTGACACTGCAGCAGTGTCCTGTTCTGGAGTGAGACAAGTCAAACCCCATAGTCACTCTGGAAGTGAAGGAAAGAATGTAAACACAGTAACCGTGGGATATATCTATCTGTGACAGGACTCATCACTTATCTGTGAAAGTCCAGCTTTAGTGAATGGCTGCTGGAGAATGTGCAGCAGTTAGCAGCTAAGGAGCCAGATATTTCTACTGGTGGAGACCAAACCAGAGATAAAAAGGGGAGTGAATACTGGACTTGGACCCAGCAGGTAGACACAAACACCACCCCAATGGGAGGAGCGTGTTACTGTGTAGGTAGCTGGTTGCTAACATGTTAAGCACAGCTACTCTATAATCTGATAATATGTCAGATGTTTACAGAAAGTCACGCTGCCTTCGAGTGACAAAAAGACCTAAATAGATGAATGCAGCTTTAAATATGCCTTAAAGCTCGGAAATGCACTTAAAAAAAAATGTATTTAAGAATATTTAATTCATGGCATTTAAGTCACTCATTTGTTCTTGATGATGTCTAATTTTTACTCTTTTTTAATTTATATACTTTCTTTTAATACGATTACTGTCAGCTGACTGGTGCTGAATTCTTCGGTTCATTTTTTTGTCTTGTCGTCATTTATTTTCTTTGCATTTATATGTTTTTTCCCAAACCTGTTTTATATGTTGGTTTACTTTTTTTATCTTAAGCTGGGGGAGGTCCCCTCGATCTCTCCTGACATCTGTTTTCCTTCTGTTATCTGGTTTTATGCTTTTGTATACTGTGCAAATAAAACTAAAACACTTTCCTATTTGCAACATCACAGTAAGTGACAACACTGAGAACAGATGTTGTATACATCTGGCAGATATCAATAACTATGAAATGAAATGAGGGTGACTTACATCCGATCATCATCATGGCCACAGCGAAGATCTTCTCTCCGTCTGTGTTCGGTGCAATGTTTCCGAAGCCGATGCTGGTCAGACTGGTCATGGTGAAGTATAGCGAGGTGATGTAGACCGAGTCTTTGCTGGGCCCGCCCTCCCAGCGACCTGAGCCCGAGGCGTTGAATCTGTACGGCGTCCCCACCGTCTCTCCCAGCAGGTACAGCCAGCTGTCCATCCTCACGTCGTTGGTGTCCTCGTCGATCACCTCGTAGTCTCCGATGCTGTACCAGATGCAGGCCAGCCAATGGGCCGCCAGGCCGAACACGCACACCAGTAAAACCAGTACAGCAGCACCGTACTCAATGTAGTGATCCAGCTTCCTGGCGACCCGACCCAAACGCAGCAGACGGACCACTTTGAGAGAACTGAAGAGACTGCTGATCCCCTGGAGACGAAGGAGGAGGAGAAAAGAGATAAGGAAAGGAGGAGAGAAAGAGGAGAAGATGAAATAAAGGATTAGGAAACAAGACATGGAACATGGGGAGGAAAATGACGAGGAAAGAGAAGAGAATAGTTTCTTTTATCATTCAGATTTCGAGAGCGCCAAGACTACAGTGTAACCACCAGATTCCTGTCAGAAGAGAAAAGTTCCTGAAACCTTCGGGACACTAACAGCTCTTTTCCTCTGCGGGAACCTACCGACTGTAACTGAACTCGTAGCTGTTGTCCCTGGTTCTGCTGTTGTTTCCACTGGCCTCCACCCGGTTTTCAATCATTGTTTTCCTCTGTCAGGACCAAACGAACCGAACTTTGGGCATAAAAGACGCCTAAAACGCTGCACTAGACCCAAGATGATGATAACATTTGGGGGACAAAGTAAAAGGAACACATATAGTCCAACACAGCAGCCCTGAAGTAAACATAACCTCTGTAAAGCCGGTAATGGTTTACAGGACAGCAGGCTGATATGAACTAAATTATTACTGAATATGACAATATTTGCCAACATATGTAATACCGTAAGTTTAACAAACTGATTCAACTGTATTTTGATGTGACATAAAACACATTAGTTAAGTGTTACTCCAAATTGTGTTACAGATGTCTTTTAGACTGAGGGCTATTTGTGTGCAGAGTGGAAACTTTTATTGATGCTTTTATTTTGTAAACGCTTTTATTGATTGAAAATGCTGCACTGAGCTCGAAACACGCTGAACATCTGTGTCAGATTACCGACAGTTTCACGGCCCTTCTCCCTTCATCCCTTTTCTTCCTCGGGAGGAATCAAACAAACGTTTCACTCCTCGTAAAGTGTCGCTGTCTGCTGGTGTTTTTTTAAAAATCACATTTGGTGACAACACTCGATCATCAGGTGTCTTTACTCCGTCCTACTATGACCACCACAGACCACTAGTGGACACTGGACAGCTGCACTGCTCAGGTCATTGATTACCTGATCAGTTGATTGACTCCTTCTGGCTGGTCACTTGGTTGATTTATTGACTTGAGGAGAGCTCTAACTGGATCTGATCGGTCCGAAGATGTTTCATCTTCTGTGAGTCATGTAAAAGTTAATTACTCAAAAAATATCGTGCAGCGGAGCACTGAGCGGATTATTCCACTTTTTGTAATAATCACTTCTGATTGGTTGCACAGCTTGCCATGTTTCAGTTTGCTTATTTCTCCCTCTGTTAAAATGTGATGCCACTAATCATCTTGTCTTTCCCTGCAACCTGCCCCTTATGGTTTTTATGTTTCCCCGAAAACTTCCAAACCACTACGTTGTTTGAAGCCACTCATTTAAATTAAATGTCCAGCGGGGGGATTAAAGTTAGAAGAGGCAGGCCTGTGACTGGAAGGTGAACGTCTGAAATCCTGGAGCAGCAGGATAAAACTGGGCAGGGAAAGTGAACGAAGCAGCACTTGCCCCGCCCTCATTATCACCGCTGAGGTGCCCTTGAGCAAAGCCACCGGCCAACAGATCAGACTGCGGTCGCACTGAGCGGCTTCCAGGTGCGAATATCTGCACCCGACTGGCTAAAAAAAAAAAAACAGAACTTGGTTCTCAGTGAAATTTCCCTGAAGAAATAATGGTAAAAACCAGAATAGGGCCCCATTCAGACTGGATTTATTTCTCCAGGGGAGGTGCAGGGACTTTAACATCACCTGTGCTGGTCAGATCCTGTCTGAAGCGTATGTGGGTAAATTTTCAGCCCCACTCCAGTAATAATTACAGCCCCAGTAGCGTACGGTTTTTTTAAGTGGATCTCTGAGATTTTTCAGCTGTTTGTCCTTCAATTTTTCCTTTGTTTTTTATTTATTTATTTATTTTTTTCATTTGAAAATGAAAAATGTTTTTGTTAATCTGATAGATGGAAACATGCTAACACCAACATATAGTCTATCCGGGCACCAATATGACGACAGAGAGCGATCAGAAGAACAAGACCCCATAAAAGCTCATAAAATATGCCGTCGTCATGTCAGCCACAGGGGCTACTGTTCCCTTTTGAGCCCAGTTTTTTTAAGCCTATATTTATTTACATTTTGACAGGTTGGCACCATTAAAAAATGCCGAATTAGGTGTTAGCAGTTCCTGTTTGCTGTGTACCAGTGAACGTACAGACAGCTGTCACTGCATTACTCTGGTACTGAAGAAAACTTAAAAACCTGATGATTCTCAGGCAAGTTCTGAAGCTTCTTTTTTTCCTGTGACTTCTAAGCCCGTTTATGGAGGTTTGTTCTGGATGGACATCAGATATAATAATATCTTTGGGAAATGTAAGCCCCACTGAATGATATCAACATGAGCTCAGATCAGATTTGAGTTGTGATTTGGCTTCGTCCTGCTGAATGTCCCTGTCTATTACCAACCATTTCCTGCTATTTCCCGATGGTTAAGATGTCGTCTGGATAGATGAGTTAAATTATCGTGGAGAACATTGAACATGTTATTCCCTCCCCCTGTCATGTTCGTAGGCATTTGGTCATAAACCAAAAAAGCAGAAGTTTTGGCCTGATGATGGCGCTAGAAATCAGAGGATCATCGAAGTCAGTCGGATTCATTCATCTTGGCGCCATGAACATCTGTATGAAACTTCACTGCAATCTGTGCGGTTGTCGCGGAGATAGTTGTTTTAGTCTGGGCCCAAGTGGTGGACTGACCGAGTCTGCTGACCCTAAAGCTGTTTCTAGCACGGCTTTAAAAAAAGAAAAGAAACATTTACAATTTCATATGATTATGTGTGATTACGTGTGATTATCTGAAAATAATGCATACCCTCCAGCCAATCACAAAACCAGTTTACACAATAAAACACGCTGTATAACCCTGTTACGTAATAATCCTTACGGATTCTTGAGTTCGGCGTTTGTATCTTTCACAGAGTCTCAGATCCTCTTCTCGACTCTCCATCACTGCTTTTAAAGTCAGGATGGATGAACTCCGTATGAAACATGTATGAAACACGCAGCAGCTGCGGCCGCTCTGCCACCTACAGACACACATCCTCTGCGTGTTCGACTCGTGTTTCACATCACTGCAGCCTCTCATCAGAGCACTCAGCTGCGTCTCCAGCTCCTCTCGTCAACAACACTGTTTCCTCACTGGGGGAGCTCCCAGAATGCACTGTTCCCCCATTAGCAGCCGTCGCCGCCGGCGCTGAGACACACTGAGCCTGGACGCCGCGGCTGAGGGGAGAACGAAAAGGTTGATTTCACCCTGATGGGCTGAGGCGAGGGGTTAGATCCCCCGACGCTTCATCTCCCTTCACTCAACAACTTTGTTTTTCTCTCCTCTCTGGAAGCCAACGCTGGACTTTTTGTTTTCCAGTGATCACACAATTATCATCTAATGATCGTGACATAACAAGGTTTGTTTTCCTGTTATGACAAAAATCATTTTTCTGTGCTAATGAAAAAGAACGTATTGATATGAAGCCGAGAGCCATCATGGCTGGCTCTTTTCTTTTACGCTGGGATCACTAATTATTTGGATTCACGAACACGACAATTAGTTCGGTGAACTTCACGGGCCTCCCCAGGCACCAGACCTGGATCCAGCAGAACTCCCTTGGGATGTGGTAGAACAGATTGGCAGCATGAATGTGCGGCTGACAAATCGGCAGAAATGATGCGACGCGACCGTGTCAGCGTGGACCAGAATCTCAGAGGGAAGTTTCCCACATTTTGTTTAACGCTGCGAAGGATTCATGCCGGCCACTGTAAATTATACCTATTTCATATCCTATGAAAACGGTCTGACGTGAATTCTGAGGATTATGCACAGTAGCCAAGACATGGTTTTACAATGACATGCTGTTGCTGTTGAGTTGATTGACCAGCTTAATTTAAATCACAACCACTCAGGCAAAGAAGGAAAATACAGTATGTTTTTGAGGTCATAGGAGTAAAAGGGGGCAATGAACTGAAGTTGGGTTGTTGGTCTCAAAGAAACAAAACAACACCTTCAGACTGTTTGATTCCTCCTGGAGACCTAATGGAAAATTCTACAAAAAGATAAAGACATGAGGCGACAAATTTTTATTTGATTTCGTTTTAGTGTGTGAGGTGTGCTGAGGCGGACTGACCCTTTACTTTCATTTATGTGCGAGGTTAGCCCACTTCGGACCGTGTGGTGCTCTTCGTGTAGTCGGTGGATGAGCCGAGCGTCTGATTCTGGATGACATCGGCCATCTTTAAACAGATCTGTAACAGACTCCTGTGCTCCGAGGGGTCGTTTTACAGCAGCTTAAGATAAAGTGGATTATTCTGTTCAAAGAGGATTCCCCCTCCGCCTTTTCTACCATCCACTCTGAATGAAACATTTGAGTGACGGGCCAGGCTGTAGAGATTTATCCGTTTCGACTGATTTAAAAGATACGCTTGTTGCTAAACTGGAGGTTTAGCATTTTCGACACGTCGGCTCTGATGTCCCCCGTCCTGACCTTTCTCTCTGCTTCTACAGGAGGTAATTACATGCTGCAAAGTCACGGGATGAATGTAAAACAGTCCACTCCATCATCTTGATTAGACTCACAGCGGCCACATCCTGCAGTCGCGTTGCATCATCTTTAATTTCATGCGTCGGCTGGATGGCTGCTGCGGGTCACATGCGACGGCGAAGGACTGCGTTCACCTCGCAGCACAGAGCCGAGGTCTCTGTGCTGCGAGGTGATTTACATTACTGTCGTTTTACAAAGCTCAGTACTCAGTGTGAAATTGCTTCCTCGCAGGCAGCTGTTGGTTCAACATCCACGTCGGTATGGAAGTATGAAAATCCACCTGCAGAGACTGAAACTTGCTGCAGTGAGATCATCTATCGCAGTCAACGTTCAGGGTCAGATTTTCTGAGCCAAACCAAAACGAGTCAGTCTGAAAACACTTGTCTGATTTTAATCCTGCACCGCTGCAGTGAATCTAAATTCACGCCAGCTAACGAAGACCTTAAACACAGTGAGGTGCTCAGCTGAAATACTGATCGAAGGAATCGATAAATTTGTACTGTTTCGCTTTTCAGAACCAGAATCTGACTCCGCTCTGCCTGCCACGGTTAAATAATGCTGTCGGTTCAACGAAAAAGGTCAGTGACTGAATCAAAAAAAAAATTCAAATAGGAGCGAAACATGAGCAGGAAGCCTGCAGGAAATTCCCAGACTTTCCTCTGACAAACCTGCTGCTCCTGCAGGGCCCATTGGATAAATGTGTATATGTCACAGCTTCCTCCTCTCCCCGCCCACTGGAGCACGGTCATTTCTCTATATGCACCTCGCTACTGTTTGCATTATGTGGTTAGATTCTGAACTTTATTCAATTGTACCTTCTGTGCGCAGTCCCAGTACAGTTCAATCTGATCTAACGAGCGATTTAGAATCAAATCACTGTTTGTCTCCTGCCGATAGAAATAAGGATCCTCTACCACGCTGATGAAGTCTTTTCCTGCCCCAACACACGTTCAGAAATCTGAAACCTTCCAAACGTAGTTTATAAAATGGTCAAGTGTGTCAAGTAATGTAAAGTGCATATGATTTGCAGTAAATGGGCAAAAACGTGCAGTTAAACTGGTGTGTTCCCCCCGAGCCATCACCACTCCAGTGTGGATCTGGACAAAATCGCAAACAGTCAAGAAAAACAGACCACACACACACACACACACACACGCACACACGCACACACGCACACGCACACACACACACACACACACACACACACACACACACACACACACACACACACACACACACACACACACACACACACACACTCACAGCCGTGGACTCAGGAGAGAGCAGTCTCTCTCAATATTCTCAGGACCTTTGGGAAGACTGCAAGACAGAGGACTGGGTGGACACACACACACACACACACACACACACACACACACACACACACACACACCACACACACACACACTCACAGCTCATTCAGGATCATGCAGTAACTCTGTCCTCTTGGGAGGGACCTTTTGGTGAGAAGAGACCAGACAACAGGGTGCAGGAAGCCTTTTTACACACTAGTTGAGAAATCTATGACTCGTGCTGAAGCTCCTCAGATGATTCCCTTATAGGCTGAAATATCAATAACAAAGACTGATGGATCACATCAAATGTTTCAGTCATGTTTTGTTTTTTTCATTCTTATGAAAAATAATGAAGTCATGTGATATGATGATTCGAAGATTTCACAGGATTTGCGCAAAGTGAATTTTACTCAGTATTTTGATTTGATCTGGTCTAAAATAACAGCAGTTGAAAATCACAGTCCTATAATATTAATGTCATTATCGGAAAGTCAACTGAATAAACTGAATCCCTTTGGATTTTTAGACTGTTGATCGGACTTCTGTGTGAATGACCGCTCCGGTGTTTGCCATGGGCATCAACCGACGCACATCAAATGGCTCGATGCTCAGCGATGCGGCCGGCGCGTACCGCGCGTTAGCTCTGCTTACTTCCTCACGTTGTTTAAGGGAGCCGTGGTTCTGTGGCATATCTAACAGACTGATAAAACGCCACTGACCTCGTCGACGTTCTCGAAGGCGTTGATGACATCATAAGGCAAGCAGGACAGCAGGTCGATGACGAACCAGGTCTTGACGTAGTTCATGCGGATGAGTTTTGGGTCGGAGATGACCTCTCCTGCGGGGCCAACGAAGGTGGTGTGGAAGTTGAGGACGATGTCGACGAGGAAGATGACGTCCACGATGCTGTCCACCACCAGCCAGGTGACGTTGTTCTGCTTGGTCTTGAAGGAGACGTTGTAGGGCACCATGATGGCGGTGTAAAAGGTGAGGATGAGGATGACCCAGTCCCACGTGGTCTTGAAGAGGCAGTAGTGCAGGATGATGTGTGGCGGCGTCTTCGGGGTTTCCTGTTTGTACTGAGGCAAGATCTCTGAACCAAGCTGGAGAACCTGAGACACAGGACAAAATACAATACACAGAGCGTTAGGCTGCAGGTCTTTGTTTCAACACAGGGGACAGAGTCATCCTATCTACAGGATGTGACCAAATCCCCATGGAGGTAACGCTCTTCACAGTCCTCATGTATAAATAAATTCATTAAGTTACATTTTCACCAAAATCGGCCACAGCCTCAGATCTGAAGTATTCAACTCGTCCTCATTCCTAAACAGCAAAACCAGTAGTTTGTGATTGTTTTCCCAAACAACACGAGGTTTACAAAAACGTTTCATATGACGTTTTTGGATCCATCGTGTGAGCTTTGACTGCAGCTCTTTTAGTGACCTCGTCTTGCTGTGTCCTCTTCTTCTGCGGTGGTTTAATGGCAGTGGCTGGAGAATCGGCTCCACCAACCAACTCCTGATAGTCACGTAACAGTAGTGGATAGAAAAATGCATCAATTCGCATTTTCTTGGGCAGATTTTCTCAAAATTCAGTTTAAATTTGTGCTACATTTGGATAAAAAGGTGACTGATGTTCCTAGGAAGTAAAGTTGGAAGCAGCAGGACAACAGTTGTTATTCGCACGACCACAAGAGGCAACTCCAACAAAAACGTATCTAGGTCATTTTAAGTGTTTCAACAAAAAAAACGATGTGTCGTTTTTTAGGTGAGGACCGTCTCAAAATATTGGAGAGCACCAACTTGTAGAAGATGGTGGATTTTTGCTCTGGTAAAACAATATAAACAAGAGTGAAGAGTCACGCTAGCATTTCTGCGAGGCTGTACTGAGGTATAGTGGTGCTTTAAATGCTAAAGTCATTAGGTTTAACATGCTCCCAGTGACAATGCTAACATTTACTAATTAGTGCTAAACAGAGCGATAGAGTCTGATGGGAATGTCATTAGTTCTGCAAGCATTCGGTCATGGAGCATATTAAAAGTTTGCTCCGACGATGGCGCTAGATGAAAAGTCACAGGATCACCAACGTTATTACAGTTCATCCTGAGGGGAACATGAATGTCTGTGGTTGCTCTGTGTCTGTGCTTTTATCATTTTATCCATTTATACCATTTATTTTCTCCGATGATTAAAATAAAATTAAGTTAAGTTAAATCAAACAAATTAAAGTTGAAAATGGGAAAACCAGCTACTCATTCAACAAATTAAATAAAATTCATGCACAGCTGCTGAAAATGTAGGAAAAGAACATTTTATTTTCCTAAAATTCTGTCACTTAACTGCGTGTATGAAATCAGTAAATAAACTTGCTTTCTTTTTATAAAACACTGTAAAATAAAATGTTTTAATATGACCAGAGTCCTAATGGAGAGTACAACAAACAGCATCACCCCAGTGAACCACCCTAATAAAACTAATTCATTAGTCCCAACACTAATTATCTTTCTGCAGTTAATGGAAGGATTAGTCACAGCTAATTACAGCTGAAGAACGTATCGGCAACATGAAGCCTGCCGGCATCGTGCTGATGTTTGGGGGAAAACTGATAAAGTACGATTAACAAATCTTATTTTTTTATTATGTTGACCATGAACTTTAAAGGGACAAAACAGGAGTGTGTGTTAAACAACAAGCCAAGAGGATGTATGGTTTTATTTTAAGTGATTTTAATGGAACCGGGATGTTCTTTTAAGATCAAAATGTTTTTGCCATAGAGAATTATTTTACACAAAGCCCCATAAAACCAATTTTCAGCAGCCTTGCCAACTTGTTTACTGGTACTGTGAGTTGATGATCAGTGAAGAAGAACAGAACACAACTGAACTTAATAATCAATAATTAAAACTCTCTAGTGAAAGGTCCAAACACAGTAAAGCCTGTCAACCAACCTGTCGTGTTTGATTATCAGTTTACCTTTCTTTAGTTTTGACAAAGTGATTATGATTTGAATGCAAAAATCTTTAAATGTAAAAATTATGATTAGAGAAACAAACTAAATAAAGATTGTATCATGCCAAACTCTCAAAATATGACACTGTGCCTTCATGAGAAAATAACTTCTAACTAATGGGATTCTGAAAACCACATTTACAGATCCCTGAGATATAAATTACTAATTTCTAATTTCTTTACTACAGTTATTAGATTTATTATAGTTATTATCACAGGGTTTCCCCTCAGATTCATTAGTGTGTGGGTCTGTTGTCCAGCTCAACACTTCCAGCAGCTCCGTTCAGACTCCCTGACTGGAAAAAATACTGTGTAAGATTGTGAGGACTGGACACAGCTCAGTGCTACTCAAAGGACAACAAACATACAGTCACTGCCAATAATCAGTGCTGAAATGTGTCCATTGTTTTCCATTTTTTAACAGCGTTGTGAAACCCTCAGCTGGTGGTGGTGCTACCCCCCGTCAGTCACATGACCGTCACCTTTCGGGTCGTAACGGTCCCTCGAGATTCTCCCTCCGAAATCGCTCCCTTTTCCCTTCCTATGAAACCTTCTCTCTGCACTTGGAGTGTACACAACATTTATCCCATCAAACGTGATCTGGGTCCAGCTGAATTACATAAAAACCACACTGGATTTCAGTAGCTTGTGGGGTCGCAGTGGTTAAAAGAGAGACGTCGTGGTTCAGAGGTGTCCATCTGGATGTCAGTTGGAAAAAAAGAAAAAGAAAAGAAAAATTCAAGAGTGCTTATTCCTTTCTCCCTCCTCCTCCAACTCAGATCCAAGAACAGGGGTGAGGTAGGTGAGAATGGAGCTGAGCAGTCCAGAGATTCTCCAGAGCCTCCTAGCTAACGAGTCACTTTCACTTTTGTGTGATCCAATCTGCCTTTTCACTGCAACTACAGTTCCTCCTCTTTTTAATATTCCAGATATTAAGATATTTCTGAACCTCAAATCAATGAAAGATGAAATGCTTCTGAGCTTTTTAAGGATCCACAGGAGCTCTGGTGAGCCATGGATGAATGAGGAGTACTCAGGAAGAAAAAGGGGCCAACGTTCATGTTTAAAAACAGGGTGGTTGGCTCAGGAAGCAAAACCCATTGAACCACTGAAAGCAGGCTATTAGTAAACAACAGGAACTACTTCCATCTATCAGCCCATCCAAACACTCTGCTCTGCCAAATAACAGGAAGACAGAGGACGTCAGAGGTACTAAAAGCTGTTGATGCTGTTGGCTTTGTTTCAGATCAATTTCAAAGGAGTTCATCAAAAGCACTTCTTATCTCATAAGAGAAACAAAAAGAGCAATATTCAGCTCAGTCTTTTTGTACCGTTACATCAGCTCTGTCTTGTGTCATTCTGTATTAAACCTCATTACTTTTACTGGTCAGTTGATTTCTGCCATCGTCGGAGTAATAAGTGCCGTCATTTACAATCTATCAAGTTCAGGCCTGTGCTCAGCTCCTGGCAGCTGGAGTGGATCATCTGTTATAAAGTCTAAAACAAATGGAAAGCTGCTCAGATGGAACCCATGTACCACAGGACACAGGGGAGGGCACCTACAGGGAGATTCTGCCGGTGCTGTTCACTTCTGGACGTCTGGATTCATGGTCTCTTATTGAATAACCCTCTCTCTGTATCGGTCCAAAGGTCTTATGAAAGGAGAGAAGACTTTCTCAGAGACATTACAAGAGAGGAGACAAACCACTTAAAGCATTTTGAATAGAAAAGTCCTTAACGCCAAAGATGGCAGTTGTGTGACACGTATCCCCACCGTTTCCCCCCAAAAGCCAATCGTCTGCTTTATAACAGCCGGATGGGAAACATATCCAGCCAACCGTGTTGGCGCGCTGACGCAAGCGAAACCTTGTGCATGCGTAGTAGAAGTATAACCTGTGGGAAAAAGCGTTATATTGGGGCAGAGTCACTGAACTTTTCAAGCAGTTTTTAATCAGATTTGACTGGTGATTCTATACGTGCAGTTTTTTTATGTCCATGTGACCACTGAAAGTGAAGTTACGTGTCTCTCCCCGTTCATTTAGATAGGGGCCCGGTCTTACTAGCCTGAAATAAGTGCCCAGGGATTGCAAAGATGGCTGCCAAGTGGGGGGACTTGGATTTCATTTCAACAAGGCAGGAGGAGAAAGTACTGTATCTTCACACTACCCAACAATATTTACTCACTCGTGTAGTTAAGTAACTAGGTTACAGTTGGTTTTCTGCTCTGATCTGATTTCTTAAACAGTCGTGCAAGCGAAAAACCGAGCTTCTGTATTCGGGGTACGGAATTAGAGAAACATGACTTCCACAGCTAGATTTCTCCTGGAGAAAGATCATTTAAATAAGCCCCGTTTGCACATAACCACGTTTCTAACAGCAGGTTGACACATGAGCATGTGCTTCAAACAGATAAAGTATCACTGTGACAACAGAGCAACCGGATGAAAGTCAAGATCATCAAATGTAGAGATGCAGCTTAAAATCGAAAATAATTTATGAATTCAAAGTCCAACTAAAACTGAAACCAGTGCGGGGTCATATAAACAATATGAATCTGATCGTGATGGAAACGTGTATTGCTTGACAACGTAGTAGAGACCAATCGCATCACAGAAGCAAAGTTATGCCTACCCAGTCATAATGCAGCGCAGTGAAAAGCTCACTCACCCAAGCATGCAAATCAGGGTTGGTTGTGACAAGGTCCACATAATGTTGCTTTGATCAGGAGTCAGACAGACGGGAAAGACAAGCACTCCTTCATAAAAGACTTTTTTATGTTGGCACAGAAAGAAACAGCTCAACAGTCACAACAACCTGAAACCTGAGGACATGCTGGGGGTAAACGAGGTAACAAGACAAGACATGAGTGGTGTGGAGAGACTATGGCTGCTTAAGCCACAGAAAGGATGAGACAGCCCCAAACAGGACTACTTCAAGTCGGACACAAAACAGACTGATGATATACACTCAGTTACCTGTTCATTTGGAACACCTAGCTAGAACTCTATTGATTTATACAGAGAGGTGTTTTATTATTTAGCTTTTCCCTTAATAGATGTAAACTGAGTGGACAATATAACAGAAACACCTGTCAGTATAACACAATGTGGTTCAACGGCAGCCCAAACTACATTCTCCAAAATAACCATAAAGTTGAATCAACAACTCTGTAAAACATCTGACACAAACTGAACATTTTGACCTTCACAAAAGAGGATGCAGGACTGTTGTATTAGACTGCATTAGTCTTAGCTAGCTGTTCTTAATGAACCTCCAATATATATATGTATATTGTTATGTCTGCTAAACATCCGTCCGAGTTAAGACAGGATCATCATAAAGCACACAGAGTGGAAGCGAACAGCCTCAAACACCATCAGTGAGACCTATTCCCTTAAACAAGTGGCAAAGAGAGATTGTGAGAGTGAGTGGTGGCGTTTTACAGGACTTTCTAATAATCTTTCCCCCTCGTGTTTAACAAGCGAGGTGGGAAAAACATTAGAAACACCTCTAAATGTACGTCATGTCATCCTGTTAAAGACCACTGCAAACTACAACCTCAATAATAAACATACTTAAATGAATACCTCTCTGACAGTGTCAATCCAATCTGAACATTATCGTCTGTGTAAAGGGGAGGAACTTGGTTTCTTGTGTGTGAACACACTGACTGGTCTGTCACACAACAACAGGCATTGGCTAGGGGCAGCTGTCATTTTAAGTAGGTGTTCAATATGATAGTCAGTTCCCTCCTTTGCCCTCTGGATCCACACACTATTGAACGATAGTAGTTATATAGTAGGTACTGGACGGTCATTGGTTTTTGCTTTCAGCTCCCAAAGCAGAAACAGCTGGAATTTGTCCAGAAATGTTTTTGCATTTATGCCTTGGTATTCACCAAAATCAGTTTCTCAATACATGTACATGTGAGGCATAAAATGCACCATGAAGTTTCAGAACAATGCATCATTTGAGACCTGTAACACTTGAATCATGAGATTCAGGATTTGTCACTATTTAAACACTGCCCGCAGTTCTCTGGTTATCCAAAAACATCCATCAGGCTCATCTAATTCTCAGTTGATGTTAACTGGACTTAAATCTTATGCTTTAAAACTGAGCTCACAAGATGTAGTAGTGGCTTTGAAAGACTAGGTTTTACCTTATCAAACAGTATAGATAATTTCTCCTCCACCAGGTGATGTGTCTTATGGAAAGATACGTCCCATTTTTCTCTACCAGGTGAAGGTTTTAATGTAAACGGAAAGAACTTTCGTGAAATGATGTTACCTCTGCCAACCGTGAGTGCTTATGGACGTTTTCTCCTTTATGGACAGCTGGGGCGAGCTGCTGCAGAACTCCTCGACTGCTGGTCAATGCACGAGTCAGACGGGCAAATTTACCCCAACCTGCCGAAAACACAGAGCAGCAGCATCATCGGACTGAAACCTCGATGAAACATCAGTAAACTAGAAGGGCACTCAGTAGAGCGCAGGCCTCCGCCAAGGTGAATGTCAAACAACATACACCAGACTTCAGAGAAAAAAACATTCAAATTCATAGTAAATTATCTGGATCTGCCCCAAAATGTAATGGGGTCTTCCCTGGCCCATGCCCCATCCCTCCACCACGTTTGGTGCAAATCGGTTCAGTAGTTTGCGAAATTCTGCCGACAAACAAACAAACCAACAAACAAAGCAACAGACAGATATGGGTGAAAACATAACATCCTTGTTCTGTTTTCTTTATACCTGCTCCTACTGGGAAACATTATTAGTCAGCATGACGTCAAATACCACTGTTACGCAGATGATACACCACTGTATACATCTGTTTTGCCAGACAACCCCTGTTCTTTGAATGCTCTTATCTTAATGCTGTCTCACTCTTACCAACATTTAGATTAATAAACATTTTTTTAAAAACTCAGTAAGCAGAAAACAGAGATTCTACTCCTAAAAAAAAGAGACAGTCACTGTTTAGTTGTCTGTCCAAACAGATTAAGACTCAAGTTACAGATCTAGCAGTGGTTCAAACTTTGATCTAAATTTTATTTTTTCATCTTGGGACATCGCCAAAATCAGGCCATTTTTAACTCGAACGATGCTGAATTGCTGATCCATGCTGTTAGTACAAGTCTCTTAGATTATGAAATCTCTGTTTATCAGGCCACCTAAGAAGTCTTGAAGAAAACTGTGGTTTATTGATAATACTGCAGCCAGAATTTTGGACTAATACAAAAAAAAACACTGGTTTACCCTGCACTGGCCATCTCAAACTATTAGAAATAATTTTAAAGTCTTCTTGTTTATAAAGCCTCACACAACCTGCACCTTCCTATATAAGCGACTGCATAAACGATTTTATTTTTCAAGAACTTTCATATTTTCCACTGCCTTACTTTTACAGGTTCACCTTGGTGTTTCTAAAATACACAAAAGACCTATCTTTTTAATTGTGCTTCTAATTTGGGGTGACCTTTTTCTTTATTGTTTATTTTCATTTCTGTTTTTGACCTAACATGTTTTTTAATCCTGTTTTGTATGGCACTGTGGGCTCTATCTTTGCATGAAAAGTGCTACACAAATAAAGTCATTATTAGAATTATCAGTATACATAGTAGTAAAGCTTCTTGTCTGTCCTGGAGCCGAACAGTGAGACAGTTCATCCCAGAAACAAAATAATATGTTCAATACAGTTAATCATTCTGTAACAAAGTCTGTAATGGGGTGACCACAGAACACTACCCTGCGTTTCGGAGTTATGTTTTTCATAATTCAACGCCACCCACCTTTTGATGAGTCATCCTCAATTGGTTGTTTGAAGGCGGTGATGTCACTGAAAGTGCAGAGAAACAGGACGACCTTGTCCTGCTCGTTCCTGATTGGAGCGATCTTCACAAAAAACCAAACTGGCATCCCTGCAGCACAAACGGAGAGAAAATCAGTCTGATGTTCCAAATTTCAATATACTCCAATGACAATAACTGGAGTTTGAGTTTTGGAATATTTCAGTGTGGTGCTGCCTTTATTCTGAGCATTGAAACTGTGTCCATAGTTTCAAATAATTCAGTTCACTCTCAAACGTTTTTAATTAATTTTAATCAGACAGCATGCAGTAATCATCCACATGGGATGAATTCTGTTTTAATTAAAGCTCTTCTTCTACACAATCCAGAGCAGAATGAAAACAAAACATGACGTATTCGTAAAGGTCTTCAGAGTCCGAAGCTTTATATCCAATCAGAAAAGGACAGACAACTGATCTAACAGGAACAATAGTGCAATATAAAAGGTAACTATGTCAATAATTTGAGCATAATTAACACAAAAAAACAGGTTCATTTAGATATAATGCATACTTTTATGGTGCAGTGTAATTCATATTATAGGCAATATTTGGGCTAAATGTGGACCCATAGGATCAGTCTAAAGATAATCAAACTTTCAACTCTTGTTACTACTTTTATCCATAATTACAGCCTCTCCTGACCGATCTCATCTGGCCCTGATCCGGATACATTTCTGCTTCCAAACCATTGCTTATGGAAAAAAATGTGCGGAAGAAAAATAATGAAAACCTGCACTAAATGAGTGAAACTGCTGATTCGGGGAGCTGAATGGTCGGTCAGACAGCTCTCTCTACAGACGGTCTCTATCGCCAAGTTTGACCAGCTCAAACGGCTGAAAGGCCGCCAACTGTCAGCACGATGTGTGTCCCAGTTCAGGACATAAACTGGGTCTCGAGGTCTTGAGATCCGTGAGTTTCTGGGATTTTTGGGTTTCAAGTCAGTCGAAACACTTTGTGAGTACACGACATAGTTATTCAGTATCGTCGAAAACGGAGGCACTCACGGTTTTTCTTGTACATCAGGATCTCAAAAGAGTTCATCTCGTAGTTCTCAAAGGTCTGTCGAACCTTCTCGCTCGTCTCCTTGTCTGTCAGCTCTCCGTACATGAAGCTGCAGGAGGAAACACAGTCCTTCCAGTGCTTGTACAGTACACAGACACTAAGGACAATCACCAGCTCTCACTGATCCAACAACAGTGTTTGTTGGTGTGTTGTTGTACCTGCAGGTGCTGCTCTTCTGCATGACCTCGGCTCGATGGTAACCGGACAGTTTGCAGAAGCCATCATTGCTGTAGACGACAGGCCAGTCCACGATCTGTGCGTTCCCCAGCACAAAATTGGTATCTGACCACAGAAACCGGGAGGTTAGAATCTCTCCTACCTCAGTGGATCACATGACAAAAACATTTTATAATCATGTCTTACGCACGACAGGGCTGCACAATTGATTAGGGATGCAATGGTCAACAGTTGTTTTTTATTATCAACTAGTCTACAAATTATTTGCTCAATTAATCGTTTGATTTATAAAATAAATATAAATATAAAATGTCTGACGATCCAGAGCCCACGGATGTTTTCAAATGTTTTGTTTTGTTCTTCCACAGAGCTAAACATAACCCAGAGCAGATTATGATCTTAGAAGAGTAGGAAAACCAGAAAATATTCATAACTGAGAAGTTGAAACCAGTGATTTTTTTTTTTTTTTGCAATTCTTGCCTAAAATTGACTGAAATGATTGATCAATTACCGTGAAATTGCTGCCAATTAATTTTCTGGTTATAGAGAAATCAACTAATAGCCCAATTGTTGCAGATCTATAGTTGATAGACTTTCATTAATTAACCCATCAGATAACACAAAGCCAGATGCACTGCTGCATCACGTACATCTGAGTTAAAGGTAAACTGTCTGACTAATCACAGGTGGTTTTCTTTTGGCTGTTTGGCTGTGTTGTCAAGTCGATATCGGCCCATCACAGATACATCGGTATCAGCGTATATGTTGGCCAATACAAAAACTTTTTTTTTTTTTTTTTTTTTTTTTACAGGACGTAATGCGGAAAAACATACTTGGGGTAATTTAGGAAAGGTGTCATCACACAGTTTGTCCAGCAGAGCGCGCTCCGACTCCATTGCTTACAATGCTCTCAGCACTGTCTGCAGCACATGTAGCAGAGTACCCATCACAGCTGAGCAGACGGTGGTGCCGGGTCAAGCGGCGTCTCCGCGGCAAGTTGCCAACTAGTTTGTTAATTACATTGTTGGAAAGTTCATAACCAACAACCCCATCGTTTTCCCTTTTCAGTATAACTGACCTATACCGTATGCATGTAAAGAATATCGGCTGATATACTGATGAAAATCGGTATTCGCCTCAAAAATCCAGTATCTGTCGGGCTCTACTGTGAACCAGGACTTGACATTAGGGTAAGAGCGTTTAGTATTTCGGGCACATACTGTGTTATTAATATTCTGTCTGGACACAGCAGAACAAACAGCTAACTGCCACAGCACACCAGCAGCAGCTCAGAGAGACAAACACACCATTTTTACATCAGCAGGAAGGTTTATTATTCTTCGATCAGATAGTTTACAATTTAAAATTTTAACCATTTAAGGCCCTATCAGGACTGGATTTATTTCTCTTGGGGAGGGAGAGTGATTTTAACATTAGCTGTGCTGCTCTGTTATTTTAATCACATCCGGAGCGCGTATGTTAATTTTTTTAAATAATTACAGCAGCAATTACCTATTACTTACTGTCCTCCGTAAATTTAAATTGTTTTTTCAGTGTGAAGAGCTGCTTGTCCTTCTTTTTTCTTTCTCTCTTTTGAAAAAAAAAAAAAAAAATCAGTTCGGCAAGAAGTTTGACTTTTGTGTGAAAATGAAGGAAGTCAAAAATGTTTTTGCTAATCTGATCAGGAGACATGGGCTGTTGTAATGTCAGCTACGGGCAGGTACTGGTATTCTCTTTGAGCCAAGTTTTGTTAAGCCTCTATTTGTTTACAGTTTGGTAAAATGTCACCATTAAAAGTAGCCGAATTAGCTATTAGCAGTTTCTGTTTGCAGTGTGCCCATGGATGTACAGACAGGTACCACTGGATGAATGTGATACTGAAGAAAACTCAAAAACCTGATGATTCTCAGGCAAGTTCTGAAGCCTCTTTTTTTCCTATGATTTCTAAGTGGATTTATGGAGGTTTGTTCACGATGGACATCAGAGATAACGACATCCTCAGGGAGTGAGAGTCACACCGAACGATATCAATACGATTGTGTTCAGCTTTGACCGAGTTATGACTCCGTGGAGAAGGAGTGCGGTTTTTGACTCAGATTCACCTCATGCAGTATCTTTGCCTCCCATTCAACAACTTGTAGTGTGGTCCAGTACGACACCACCTTTAGGTATGACCCCATTAACGAACACATGATTGAATTTACACATTTGAAATGAAAATTTTCAACAATGTCAGCATAACCTTTAGAAAGACTATCAATTTAAAATAATAAATAATTTAATAAAGTGGCCTCTGACTGTATGTGTCATGCAGCTGTTTTGAATGTTACCAGTCAACAAAGCGTTTCCTGTATAGCTCTGATATTATTTTTCCTCAGTTTCCACTATAATATTACAAAGCCTGACACTTACACATTCAGGTATGACTTCCTGAATGTTTCACACAGCTACATTCATTCTCCGAACAAAAGCCTGAGCTGAGTCCCAGCACAGAAGAGGATCGTGTGCACAGTGCAGCCTGCAGGCTTTAACATGCTCAAAAAACAAAACAAAAAAGGTGAACAACATGACTGCTCCGATGCAAAATACACGAGAGAACGTAATGTCACACAGCTCGGGATGGAGATTTATTTTGAAAAGGAGAAACACACAGGGCACAGTCACAACAAATAAACCAAGTGGATGTCGGTCACACTTAAATGCATGTTAATGTTTGAAAAAGCTAAAAAAAAAAATCATTTAGCTTCTGTTTTTTTGTCATTTGTTTTAACAGATGACAAAATATACATACACAAAGCCTTCGAACACAGACGACCCTAAAATAATGGCAGCACTTTACTTTAAGTGTCACTATTTACCATTCATACTCAATGAGAACAAAATATAAATGTGCTCAAAGGAGAAGTTGTAATTGCCAACAAATACTAAAAGGAATGATAAATGAACACAATGTCTTTATAGCTCCTTTACAACTACTTATAATATACGGTATTTAGACAGTCATGGTGTGTTATAAACTGTTTATTAATCGTTGGTATGCTGCTGACGTGAGGCTGAAACTTAGGGAGTACATAAAATGGCTGCACAACACCGAGCAATCGTTGCACTGATTGGGATGATTCCTAATCATTTCTCTGACCCCATGACCTTCCCTGCAGCGCCACCGCCGGGACAAGTTTTCCCTTTTCCTGTCGTGTCGTGTGATGAAGAGCGCAGCCCCTCGGGGCCGCTCTTCGGAATTTAAGGCTCGATTTCATTCTTGGCATTTTAATTACCGGGGGTGAGCCGGGCTCAGCCGCAGAACGTCGTGTTAATTAATTGTTTATCATTACAGTGAATTAAACGGCAGCCTGGACGCCACTAATCCAGCGTCCATGAGCGCTCTGACACCGCTGGTCAGTTTCCCCACTGCATGAGTTTAAGAGGGAAAATCTGTGTCTGTGTTTCTATTAACGGGCGATCATCTGGACTGAGTGTGTGTGTGTGTGTGTGTGTGTGCGCGTCGCCTGCATCGACGGAGTTGTGTGGCTCGTTTCTCTGCCGGAGCCCTGTGGTCTGTGGGGGTTTTTTGCGACGCAGTGCCGGTGTCAGCCTGAACATGGTCTTGCACGGGTTTGAGGACCAGTCTGGACTCGCTCGATTCGCAGACTGGTTCAGGGAGAGAAAACATTCGCATTTGTTCGATCTATTTGTAGATAAACAGGGTTTCTGCAGTTTTCAAACCGTTACATTTAAGACTTTCGTGACCTTCTTAATTCTATATGCAACGTAATGCCTGTGTCACCGTCGTACCCATGGGAATAAAATGGCCTAGAATAATTGATCACATCACGTTTTTTCAATGCTTTCCAGTAGTAGATGACAATAATTCCTAATTACATAGTTTATAAAGTTTGGGCAAACCTGGACCCAAATAAGCAGCATTAAATGGATGGATGGACGAAGCCGTTAAACGTGATTAATTCCCTTAGGTTTCTACTAAAATCAACACGTGCCCTTCAGGGGCCGGTGATCCTTGTAGCTACTGTAGGAGCAGCAGCGGCGACGGCAGCGTTGCGACGGCGCTGACTGAAAAACCCAGTCCGCTGTCACAACGGTCGCGCTTTCGGCTCAGAGGTGTGCGACGCCCCCCTGACAGCCGCAACCACAAACAGAGACTTCTCATAACTGACGTCACTGCCTCCCACAGCAGCAGGAGACCTTTCGTAAATGAATGTTAAGACTTTCGAAAACCTCCTAAGACCTTTTTTTAAAGACCCAATTAAATGGGTTTGAGGCATCATCGAAACTGAGATAAACTGAAGTTTATAGCGTTCGTTAATACTTCAGAGCAGTTAATTCAACTTTATGGTCATTGTAGGGCTGTAGTTTGCGATGTTACCATATTCTGTCCAGCTCATGTGTGCGACTAATAGAAACACCTTTCAATATGCAGTACAGTACCTGAACATCAAAGGCTCCACCTTCAGATGTTGTAACTGATTGCATTAGAACAAGCCGGTAGAGAACGTGCACTTTGAGCAGTAAAATCTCGAGTTGCCTAATTCTGCAGCCGCGGTTCGTCGGCCTAAATGTAAAGTATAGAAAACGCAGAATCTGACTCTGGCCCCTAAAAACCTGGTCACAAACCGGAAAAAGGTTGAGAAAGTCTGGGTAAGTGGTGAGAGATTAAAGGTTAAAGAGGCCAAACAAAAAAAACTTCAAGACAGAAAAAAAATGACCCTTTGGCTTCACGAAAACCTTCACAGGCTATAGGATAGTCATACGCAACGGGAAGCGTCCAGAGAAAGAGACACGAGGGTTCACACGACAGCGAGGATTATACATACACATACAGGATTTAACCAGAGCTCTAATTAGACCCGGTGCTCGTTTCTATGTATGTATACAACACAGGTCGGTGGGTGGGGAGGGACACATGTACACGACAGCGTGTGGAAACACCGGTCTGTACCTGTCTGCCTATGTGACAACGTCCAAACTGAAAAGGTGAAAAAGAAAAGTGGTTAAAAGGAGCAGACACAGTTGAAGCAGCGAGAACAGAGACAAACTAAAACTACGTCAACGTCAGTAACCTCGAGAGGGAGGGAGGGAGGGAGGGAGGGAGAGAGAGAGGAGGGAGGGGAGGGGAGGGAGAGAGGGGAGGGAGAGGGAGAGAGGGAGGGAGGAAGAGGGGAGGGAGAGGGAGAGAGAGAGGGGAGAGGGGAAGAGGGAGAGGGGAGGGAGGAGAGAGGGGAGGGGAGGGAGGGAGAGAGGGAAGGAGAGGGGAGAGGGAAGGAGAGAGAGAGAGAGGGAGGGGAGGGAGAGGGGAGAGGGAGAGAGGGAAGGAGAGGGGAGGGAGAGAGTGAGGGAGGGAGGGAGGGAGAGAGGGAGAGGGAGGAAGAGGGAGAGGGAGGGAGAGAGAGAGAGAGAGAGGGAGCGAGGGAGAAAGAGAGAGGGAGGAAGAGGGAGAGAGAGGGGAGAGGGGAGGGGAGGGGGGAGGGAGAGGGGAGGAGAGAGAGAGAGAGAGGGGAGGGAGGGAGGGGGGAGAGGAGGGAGAGAGAAGGAGGGAGAGGGAGAGAGGAGAGAGAGGGAGGGGAGGGAGAGAGGGAGGAGGGAGAGAGGAGAGAGAGGGGAGAGGGAGAGAGGAGGGAGGGAGGGAGGGGAGGGGAGAGAGGGAAGGGAAAGAGGGAGAGAGGGGAGGAGAGGGGAGGGAGAGAGAGAGGAGAGAGAGAGGGAGGAGGGGGAGAGAGAGAGAGGAGAGAGAGAGAGGGAGAGGGGAGAGGGAGAGAGAGAGAGGGAGGAGAGGGGAGAGAGAGGGAGAGGGAGAGAGAGAGAGAGGGAGAGAGAGAGAGAGGGAGAGGGAGAGAGGAGGGAGGGAGGGGAGGGGGAGAGAGAGAGGGAGGGGAGGGAGAGGGGAGGGAGAGAGAGAGAGGGAAGGAGAGGGGAGAGGGAAGGAGAGAGAGAGTGAGGGAGAGGGAGAGAGGGGAGAGGGAGAGAGGGAAGGAGAGGGGAGGGAGAGAGGAGGGAGGGAGGGAGGGAGAGTGGGAGAGGGAGGGAGGAGGGAGAGAGGGGAGAGAGGGAGAGAGAGAGAGAGAGAGGGAGCGAGGGGAGAAAGAGAGAGGGAGGAAGAGGGAGAGAGAGGGAGAGGGAGGGAGGGGAGGGAGAGGGAGGAGAGAGAGAGAGAGGGAGGAGGGGAGGGGAGAGGGGAGGGAGAGAGAAGGAGGGGAGAGGGAAAGAGGGAGAGAGAGAGGGAGGGAGGGAGAGGGAGAGAGGTAGGGAAGAGGGAGAGAGAGGGAGAGGAGAGGGAGGGAGGGGAGGGGAGGGAGGGGAGAGGAGGAGAGAGAAGGAGGAGAGGGAAAGAGGAGAGAGAGAGGGAGGGGAGAGGGAGAGAGAAAGAGAGAGAGAGGAAAGGACGGAGGGAGGGAGGGAGAGGGAGAGGGAGAGAGAGGGAGGGAGGGAGGGAGGGAGGGAGGGAGAGAGAGAGAGAGAAGGAGAGAGGGAGAGGGAAGGAGAGGAGAGAGAGGAGGGAGGGAGGGGAGAGGGAGAGGGAAGGAGAGGGGAGGGGAGAGGAGGGAGGGGAGGGAGGAGAGAGGAGAGGGAGGAAGAGGGAGAGGGAGGGAGAGGGAGAGAGAAAGAGAGAGAGGGAGGAAGAGGGAGAGAGAGGGAGAGGGAGGGGAGGGAGGGGAGAGGGGAGAGAGAGAGAGAGGGAGGGAGGGGAGGAGAGAGAAGGAGGGGAGAGGGAGAGAGGGGAGAGAGAGGGAGGGGAGAGGAGAGAGAGAGGGAGAGGGGAGAGAGGGAGGAGGGAGGGAGGAGAGGGAGAGAGAGGGAGAGAGAGGGAGGGAGGGAGAGAGGGAGGGAGGAAGGAGAGAGGGAAGGAGGGGGGAGAGAGGAAGAGGAGAGAGAGAGAAAGAGGGAGAGAGGGAAGGAGAGGGGAGGAGAGAGTGAGGGGAGGGAGAGAGAGAGAAAGAGGGAGGGAGGGGGAGAGGGAGGGAGGGAGGAAGAGGGAGAGAGAGGGAGAGGGAGAGAGAGAGAGGGAGGGAGGGGGGAGGGAGCGGGAGAGAAAGAGGGAGAGAGAGGGAGGGGGGGAGAGAGAGAGAAAGAGGGAGGGAGGGAGGGAGAGAGAGAGGGAGGGAGGGAGAGAAAGAGGGAGAGAGAGAGGGAGGGAGAGAGAAAGAGGGAGGGAGGGGGGAGGGAGAGGGAGAGAGGGAGGAAGAGGGAGAGAGTGCGGGAGGGAGGGGAGGGGGGGAGAGAGAGGAAGAGGGAGAGAGAGGAAGAGGGAGAGAGAGAGAAAGAGGGAGGGAGGGAGGGGGGAGGGAGCGGGAGAGAGAGGGGGGGTTGCCGAGGACCCAAAACAAAAGTAAAAGCTGAGCAAATGGGGGTCGGGGGGGTCGGGGTGTGATGACTTCACTCTTTTAAAGGGAACACAGCCTGGCCACTGAGAAGGAGCCGACCGGTGCCTGAGAGCTCCTCCTCACATCCTACTCACCGGTTCCTCCCTCAAGAATAATGAAAACTCTTATTACTGCGAATCGACGGCGGATTTCGAGACCCGCGTGAGCCGGAATAGGAAAAGCGGCACAAGCCAAATTCGGTCCGATTCCACTGCATTGAAGTGGAGGCCGAAATCTCACGTGGGTATAAAACCAAAACCATCTGCTTGGAGAAAGATCCCTGGAATGTTTTGGGGGGAACTGCCCCTTCAAGGTTCCTGTGACATGACCGCAATGTGTCTCTGGGCGATTTTAAGTCTCTCGAAACCCCGGGGAAATCTTCTGGCACCTTCCGGTTTTGTTCATTAGTTGTGTAAACGTCGGCGGCAGGTCACCGTCAACGCCATCCAGTGGTTGTTGTTTTTAAACAACAACAGCTGCAGAGTTGCTCTCAAGTCTCAGCGGCTTCAGCAACACTTTCATGTTACGCATTCAGTTCAGTGTTAATAAAAACTACCACTCATCTTTAAAAATACCAGCTAGCTGGAGTTTTTACCTGTGAACGTAAAATGGGCTGAAACTAACTATTACTTTCAATATCAAATTATTTAATTTAATTCACTGCAGCAGCAGGAAGCAGGAAAAGTTTGGGATCTTTTCTCAACGGGTGACTTGAACGATGGATCGATCACCGGAACCGTTGCGATTGATTTTCAGTCTGTTGCTAAACATTTAAATTTAAATTTTTTTTTTTTTTTTTAAACGAAGTCAAGACACGGCCAATAATGAGAAGGAAGAGGATGAAGGTAAATATGTGTTACTTTGCTTTAAAACATGAAAATATGTATTACTTGGTTTTTTAAATCTGAACGTAGGTAAACATGGCTCAACTATACGAAGCTGAATCCAGGGTGGACGAGGTGTTTAGCCCGAGATAAGGCTGGATGACCAACTGGGCCAAGTGGGCAACTTCGCAGGGGCCCCGGGCCCCGGGCCCCAGGCCCTGAGGCGCCCCAGAACCCCCAGGTTTACTCAACTCCACTTCTGTCTACAGAAGTTGACTAAACATCAACGACGACACCTTGTGGACCCGGTCTCGTAGAGGGACCCAGTCAGGATCTCGTTCTAAAAACCCCCTTTGCTTTAGTTTATATTGTGTTCATTTGTGGTGAAGTTGAATTTGAATCAAATTCCTGTCATTTTTCTGTGTTTCGCGTAATTAACAGGCAGAAAAGTTCGTATTATTCCATCGTAGGAGAACTGAGGCTGCAACCTTTGATTATCTTCTCTATCAATACATCTGACATTATTTCTTCAGTAATCGATGGATCGCTCGGTGTATAAAACGCCCTGAAGCCCAAGCTAACGTTTCCAGATTGTTTTTCCCCTTTTCTTTCTGACCAACAGTCAAAAATCCGACGTGTTGAGTTTATTTTCGTAAAAAAAAAACCAAGCAAATATTCACATCTGAGAAGCCGGGACCAGTGAATCTTTGCCATTTCCGCTTCACTGATTACCGCCAATCGATTGATCGCCTAATCAACCAATTATTTCAGATGTAGAGCGGGCTACTGATTGGTTTCTGGCCACGTATCCTGGAGGTCAAAAGGGGCCCCGCCAACAAATGTGGCCCTGGGGCTTCCTGGGAGGTCAATCCAGCCTCGTCTGAGGGTCTGGGGCCCAAAGGCTTTTAGTTTAGTTCATTTCCTGTGAAATGCCCGGTTGTTTTCCTCTACGTTTAACCGGTCACCGTCTTACCGGTGCCTGCTTAAAACGAATCAATGGCCCGGTAAATAGTGGAAGTGCCACCCAGGTAGTGAGCCGGACCTGTGCGGGTTTTCCTACAACGACGGAGCCCGTCTCAGTGGAGCTGCCTGACGGTCAAGCCACCGAACCGAACCACGAGTCATGCCGGTAAACTGACAGGCTACCGCCGCTTAAATTCAGGTGTATAAACCGGACGGAACCGGAACGCACCGGACCGGACCCTACCGTTGGACCTTCGGACGATGTTCTCCAGGAACGTGTTCTGCGGGGCCACGAGACCCCGCCGTCCTCCCGCCATCCTGCCGTCCTCCTGCAGCGCGAGGCAGAGCCGCTTCCCGCCGCTCACATATCTGATGCCGCACGAGCCCCGCGCGCCGTACCGTAGGAGCTCGTGCTCTCTCTCTCTCTCGCGGCGGGCTCGTCATTGGCAGATGGCTGCAGCACGAGCTCGGAGAGCCGAGCCCACAGTGGGTCTGACAACGGTAGAGAGAGCTTAGAAAAGAATGGGAGACACAGTGAGAGAGAGAGAGAGGGAGGGAGGGGGAGAGAGGGGGGGGGTGAGAGAGAGAGAGGGAGGGAGGGGGAGAGAGAGGACGGTGAAGCGACACCGACAGAGAGTGAGAGAGAGAGAGAGGGAGAGAGAGAGCGAGAGGGAGAGAGAGCGAGGGGGGGGGCGAGGGGGAGAGAGAGAGAGAGAGGGCGAGAGGGAGGACGGTGGAGAGAGAGAGAGAGAGAGGACGGTGAAGCGACACCGACAGAGAGTGGGGGTGAGGGAGAGAGAGAGAGAGAGAGGGGGGATGGTGAAGCGACACCAACCGAGAGTGAGAGAGAGGGGGGGATGGAGAGAGAGAGAGAGAGAGAGAGAGCGAGAGGGAGAGAGGGAGGGAGGGAGAGAGAGAGGACGGTGAAGCGACACCGACAGAGAGTGGGGGGGAGAGAGAGGGAGAGAGAGAGAGAGGACGGTGAAGCGACACCGACAGAGAGTGAGGAGGGAGAGAGAGAGAGGGAGGGGGGGGGCGGTGAAGCGACACCGAAAGAGAGTGAGAGAGAGGGGGGGGTGGAGAGAGGGAGAGAGAGCGAGAGAGAGGACGGTGAAGCGACACCGACAGAGAGTGAGGAGGGAGAGAGGGAGGGAGGGAGGGGGAGGTAGCGGGTACATACATCATTACATCACTAACCGTTGTAATTAAAGGGTCAGTCCAACCCATATTTGCGTGACGACCTCTACCTGTAGTTAGGGCGGAGTTTCACACCTGAGATCACGTGGGTTTGAAGAAACAAACAAAACAACAACATTTAAGGGAACGGCTCGACATCTTGGAAAAGTCGACGCTCTGATGTCTTTAAGCCGAACGTGACACTTTTCTATTATTTACATTGATTTCTGTCCTTTACCGAGTCGATTTAACGACTGTGTGTAATTTAGCCTTTAATCGCGCTGACTGTTGTCGACCCACCTCATTGTGATTTATGTGAAGGGGCTGCAGCAAAACTGCAATTTCCCTTCGGGTTCATTAAAGTGCTCTACCCACGGTACTCTGGTAAAGTAGCTAGCGCCCTTTACGAATCCGATGAGAGAAGCCCGCCGGCTACACTAGTTCAGCGGATGCGGAAACAAATGTTTTACGACGCCCGCGTCGGAGCCGCGCTTCGGTTCAATCCGAACGAAGAGCAAACGTGGACGCGTCAGTTACTCTGGGGCGTCGCTGCCGGCCGCTGATCGGAACGGCGGCCGGCAGCTGTAAAGGTAATTCTCACCGCGAGTTCGTCGCCTCCGGGGACCTTCTTCACCGGCAGGTTGAAACATCAAACGATGGACCATTGCTGCTTTAGTGTGAATACGTCCTAAGTTCATCGACTTAACGCTCGATTTCATTTTCAGAAACACACTGGGGGTTTTTTTTTTTCCCACCTTCAGTCCCGGTAACTCGGGGCAAAGGGGAACCTGTCATTTTAGGTTGAACCGGTGGTTAACTGCGGAAATCGGCGTGAGGGGATCCGATCCGTTGCCGCTTGCACCAGTACGGGACTCAGGCTGAGATGACCGAGGCCTCGATCCAGCTCCTGCATCTTTACCCCGTCGGTGTTGGCCACAGACGAACTGACGCACCGTGATGTGGAGGCAGGACAGTTCTCCGCAGTGAGAGCGCCGGCTGGTTTCGGGCCCGCGGCTCTTTTTTTTTGTTGTTTTTCCGCCCGGGGCCCCTTCTGGATTCCAGCTCCGAGTTTTTTATGTGGCGAGGGTTTTGAGATCTCGGCAGCGGAGCTGAATAAAATATCAGTTTTGGTGCCTGGAGAATCAACAAGAAGAGGAAGCATTTTTTCCACTGTCTTTACAGAAATCATGTCCCCGTTACTCTGGATAATCCGCAGAACTCACTGTCGACAGAGGAACCGATGGATAAATTATAGTAAAAAAAAAGGTTCGTGTTCCAAAGCTTGGAGCACGAAGAACTGAATCTTATTCATCTCCTCGGCCCTGGGGGGTGGCGGCCATCTTGGTGGTGGAGATCTTCTAAACCTTAAAACGCTCCCTGCAAATCAGTGAAGTGAGAAGGAGAGGACTTCGGTTCGGTTCGGTTCGGTTCGGTTCTTTCGGGTGAACCGGTCCTTTAACTGCGTCGTCTCATGTCCCGTATACAGACTAATGCTGTTAATCGTGGGGCCTATTTTAATATTCGATCCAAAGTTTCCAGGTTTTTCTTATTTGTTTATTTTAAAAACTTTACTTCCTGTAGCGTAAATGCACACGGAGTGAGTTTCCCCGGTAAAGCTGATCTGAGCTGAACCGGGGCCAGGGACGGACCCGGTTTTTGGTTGTTGTTGTCTCTGTAAAGGTCGTTCTGTGTCTTTTAGCTGAGCTCTGTGACGAGAAGTAACGGCAGTCGACGGATGGATCCAGACCAGGATCCATCCGTCGGTAGACTGAGTGCAGAGAGGGGGCGAACCCGGACTAATGTCTGCGGGGACGGAGCCCGGGTCTGACTTTCTGCTGGGGGGTCGACTCGGGTCGGGACCGGACCGTGCAGGTGGGGGGCTCCGGGCTTTTTTCCCCTCGGGTGCTGCTGCCGACCGCTGCGCGGCGTCGCCCTCTGCCGGCGCCGAGGGGTCAGCGCAGGGAGACCGATAAACAGGCAGAGGACCCGGACTTGACAGGCCGAGCGACGGTCAACGTTTCGCCAGCGTCAGGACCTGGACCTGTAATAATGTCATAACGTCCAACGCGTGAAAAAGCTGTGACACGTATTCATTTGACATTATGACGTTTGCATTTCATTTGTCCGTGAGATTCAGGACTTCCGGGTTTTCACCCGGTTTTGGTTTCTTTTATTTTGACCTGAACCGCTAAGTCTCGGTTTTCCCGCTGTTTTCCGTTTATTTACATTTTAGTTTATTAGTTTGTGTCGGCGGAAGGATCCGCCGCCCCGGGGCTCCGCAGCGGCGGTCGCCGCACCGCCGCCCGGCGGTGCGTAAAAAGCCTTCCGCCGCGGTGGTTAGGCCCGGTGCGGTCACGGCTTCGAAGCGGGAAAAATCTCCCTCGCGGGGAGCATTTTACACATCCCGACCACGCGGAACGCGGAGGGGACTCCGCCGCCGTTACCGCCGATGTTTTGCTGCCGGCGGCCACCGTGTAAAAGGCGGCGGGAGCGGGCGGAGGAGCGCCACAGCGACACGCACGGCGCCGCGGCGAGCGAGCGAACGGCAGCGGAAAAAAGCTCCGGCTCCCGCTGACATTTTATCTCCCGACAGCGCAGCCGAAAAACGGCGACTCCGAGCGCAGCGATGCCGGGCATGATGGACAAGGGCTCGGAGTATCTAGGGAAAGGTCGCTCGAACGGCACCAAGAGTCCGTCCAACGCTTCCAACGGACATTTTTCTGACGAAAGCGGCAGCGACGACGAGCACGGTGAGTGTAGCCTCGAACAGCCTCCCGTCGCTCCCCACGTCCGCGTTCTGAACGTGAACCCTTGAAAACAAAACGCCTCCTGTGTGTGTTGCTGGTGTTTTCCAGATGTCGGGATGCGGGTCGGAGCGGACTATCAGGCCAACATCCCCGAGTTCGAGCCCGGTGAGGTTTTTACTGGTTTTACTGGCTCGCACCCGAGTGACGGACGGTGGTAGCCTCGGCGCAGACACGGCAGCGCCGACCGTAACTGCACTCGCCGCTTCACGTCAGTGTGTCGGTGGGTTCAAACCGCGGCTGCGGCGTCGGTGAACAGTTTAAATCCGGTTTTCACTCGGCGACTTTCGCCGGTTAATGAGCCGAAGGGAGACGCTGCGGGGAGAATCCTGAACCGAGGCTACCTCAACTTCTCACTCGCAACTTGCGACATTTCACCGAGCGAAGATTAACGAAGTCGCTCTTCGGCGCTCCCGCTCGCCCGTTCCTCCGGCGGGGAGCCCGTGGGACGCTCGCTGCGGTAGAGGGAAAGGAAAGCCGAGAGTAACGGCGATAATAAAATAACCGGAACTTTCCAACAAGTAAATGCGGTCAGAATAAAAATGTCGAGTTTTCAGTGGACTCTGGAATAGAGGACATCAGGGCTGCAGTTAATGACAGAGACATTCATAATCGATTAATCTGACAGCTACTTTCACGATGAAGCGTTTTCGTCTCTTGAATGTAGAAAACTGGGGGGGTCCATCGCAGTGTCCCAGAGCCCCGGAGGACACAGGTCCAAAACCCGAGAAAATTCATTTATATGGACGTAAAACGGAGGGAAGCTGGTACCGACAGATGTTTTTTGGGCTCAAACGACTAGTGGATTTAAAAAAAAAAAAAAAGTTGGCGACGAATTTTCTTTCGACTCATCGATTAATTGAATGATTGTTTCAGCTCTGGAGAAGAAACTCTAGTCCGGATTTTTTTTCAAACATATTCTAAAACCTTACAGATGTCGTTAGTAGAGCGGCCGGTATTCCGTCTCCTCCGCCGTTAAACGAATTTGGGTTTGTGTTTGTCTGTTGACCAGGGCTCGCACCGAGTGGGGCGTTTCGCAGTGTAACGACAGACTTGTCCTGGTGGACGGAGTGTGTAACGGCGACTCTGCTTCAGCACGCTGCCTCTGACGGTCACGGTCTCCCGTCGGTGTGATCAGGTCAAACCCGATCGGGCTTTAGACCATTAGAGAGGCAGGCAGGAAAAACGAGCGGAGGGAAATTCCTGCTTTGAGACCTCACTTTTTAAGAAGCGGCACAATCACTAGAAGTTGCGAGTTAGAGCCATAGTCGCTCGTAAAATAAAAGCCTAACAAACACTGCAGATTTAAATAAAGTTCATTCACTTTGACTGCCGCTATTTAGCAGTTAACCAGCATGTAAACCTGTAACAACTGGTTTATAAAACACACTGTAATGTAGCTGTAAGCAGATATTAGTGCTCATGGAAACCCGTGAGCGGAGCCCGGTGTTTAAACAGATAATGAAAGACAGACAATCCGGCAAAACCACAGCTGGAGTTAAATAAAATACGTCTTCGTGGCAGTTACACCTCTTCACAAACACTGCGGGTCGATACACACCTAGAATGCTCCTATGTCTGCTCATACCCACCGAAAGTTACGGACCCAAAGTGTCTCCGTGACAATCATCCTGAAAAAATCAGTCGCTTCTTTAAACTCGGTTCGTCAGTTCAGTTTTGAATTATCTGTGTCCCTCTCGTATTACGAATCACAGGGGACATCGTACACATAAATAAAAGGGAGCTCCTAATTAAAAACGAGGCGATTTGGAGATCCGGCAAAAAGTGACCCTCCGTAAACTGGTTTCACAGAAACCGACCAAAAAGAATAAAGAAAGAAAAGGAGTCGCTCCGGTGATGTAGTGTCTCACTCACACGAAGGAGTTGGACGGGTGAAACGGATTAAAAGCGAGAGACACATCCGGACTTTTAGTCCACAAACACGGGATCCTACATTTCCCATAATGCAACTCAGTGGCCTCTCTCATTAGACAAGAGACGGCTACTGAAAGCTCCCTAAGTTTTCACAGGCAGAGCAGCGACGAGTAAACTGCGCCTGGTGCGTCAAATTGGCGGCGAGAGTGAAAATCAAAAAACGCAGCTGAATTAAACGAGCCATGTTACTGACTTTTCTGGGATGTTGGTCCTCGTTCAGGTTCCACCAAGTACACAGATAAAGACAGTGGAGGGATGCTGGTCTGGTCTCCGTACCACACCATCGTCGACTCCAAATGTAAGTCAACTGGTCCTTGTCTCTGAGAAGCTTCGGTCCTCTCTCAGGACCCCGGATAAGACTGAACTAACGGTCTGTGTTTCCCTCCACAGTGGATGAATACATCGCTATAGCCAAAGAGAAACACGGATACAACGTGGAGCAGGTGGGTCCCTCCGTGTTCTCGGTGTTACGGGCTCAGAGGACGTGCGCGTGAAGCCGGTTGAAGTTCTGTCGGTCGCTCCGTTGCAGTTTTCGGTCCCATTTTCTCCAGCAAAACTCAGCTTTTCCAAACCAGCCCCCAGGGTGTGTAAATCTGAAAATTTGAATTTGGCCGCGTTGACCGACGGCGGCGATGATCCCGGAGAAGAGGGGGAGGCTGAGCGGAGGTGTAACGGGCCGAAACCCGTTGAACAGAGGACCGCGGAGCTGCTCAGTCACAGTCGACTGTGCGGCGGCCGAAGTTGGGAAGTTGGCGGCTAAGGTCTTCTCCGATCTCGCTCCTTAAACGTCAGCGTAGCCCATCACACGACGTTAGTTTGCACTCGTGCGGATCAGAAAGTAAGGATTTGGTCGGTACATTCTCGCCTGGTGCTGCCTCCGTCTGTCGTTTACCAGGTGGAAAGAGGACGAAGACGAGGAGATTCGACTGGTCTCACGCTGCTCGGGGGTTTCACAGAGCTGGAAATGTTGTGTGGGCGCAAATCGTCTTCACACAACAGCAGCTTTTTGAAATGTAGACGGTTTAATGTGCTTGTATCCTGGAGCGTCTGCGTGGCGCTAACGCAGCGTGTGTGTGTGTGTGTGTGTGTGTTCCCTCCAGGCTCTCGGCATGCTCTTCTGGCACAAACACAACATAGAGAAGTCTCTGGCCGACCTGCCCAACTTCACTCCGTTTCCGGACGAGTGGACGGTGGAGGACAAGGTGCTGTTTGAACAGGCCTTCAGCTTCCACGGAAAGAGCTTCCACCGCATCCAGCAGATGGTAAAGACCCAACGCGGCGACAACGTCCTCGCGTCGCTCACGTACAGTAATGTCATTGTCGCGGTCGCAGAGCCACCCGCTTGAGTATCTGTTTTCAGCTGCTTTATACGTCTACCTCACGACATTCATTTGACGGCTACAGTTACTAGTTACTTCTCAGATGAAGGTTTTACATTTAAATTCAAAGATCAAACCAGCGGTTCCCAACCCGGTTTTGGTTTTGAGACCAGTTATATGAACTCACTGTCTCTGAGTTGTTTTCAGTTCTGCCGGAGAAAGATTTCACCTGAAGCCTCCGGATTTAAATAATTTAAATAACTGTCTGAGGAGGTGAAACGATCTCATATTTCACAAAAATCAAAGATTGAAGTCCAAGGACTGAAAACAGATCAGTGGATCAGATCTTTGTTTCTTCTTCTGTCCTCTCCCGTGAATCATCTGACGACCCCTCAGGTGACCCCTGTGGAGGGGCCCGACCCCCGGGTTGTGAACCGGTGGACTGACCCCCCCGGTCTATGACGTAGCTAAAAGCAGGTCCAGCTGGAGCAGGTCCAACAGTAAAACGCTGCTGAGGGGCGACAACTTAGCAGTCTGAACATGTCAGAATCGGGTCGGTCAACTTTTACTGTTGATGCTTTAAGGACATTTTGATGAAAACTCTTCTCTGCTTTGACCGAAGCAAGACTTTCACTTGCAGTGGAGTATTTTTAATTTTCTTTCACCTCAGTTTATTTCTGAGAGATGAATCTCTGGTGACGGTCATTTGACAACACTCACGGTCGCTTCATTTTCAGTTTGGCCCAGACACCATCCAGAAGACTCCGCGTGGCCCAGTACTTGTTGGTGGTAAATGTTGAATTTTACTGTGTTTCGTTCAGTTACCGGACAAATCCATCTCCAGTCTGGTGAAGTACTACTACTCGTGGAAGAAGACTCGCTCCAGAACGAGTCTGATGGACCGACAGGCTCGCAAACTGGCCAACAGGAGCAACCAGGACGACAGGTACGGCTCCCTGATCAGCGCCGATGCCTGACGCAGACTCTGTCATGCGGAGAAGGTTTCCCCGAGTCCACGGTGATGTCTTCGGATGTCTTGTTTCGTCTGAGCAATGATATAATGATATAAAAAAGAGAAAAGCAACAAATCTTCACACTGAAGAAGCAGGAGCCAGAAAAATTTTGGCCTTTTAGCTTGAAAAATGGTCCAGACTTGACTATCAGAATTGTTGCAGGGTAAGTTTTTGTCGATGGACCGACCAGATCATTTCTGTTTCAAAAAGACTTTTGCATTCGGACCAGAATTCTTTGTCAATTCTCGTGTTGCTGCTCTTCCTCGTCGTTTTGACATCATGTTCCTCGGCTTTCTGTGTCGTTGTTGTTGTGTGACGACGCGTAACGACTGAACCGTGGCTTGTCCGTGTCGCCGTAGTGACGAGGAGATGGAGGAAGCCAATCCCATCGAAGCCAACGACAGCGACTACGACCCCAACAAGGAGGCCAAGAAAGAGGTACGTGGACGCGCCTGAGCTGCCGCCGCCGTGGCGACGACACGCCCGAGGCCTCGGTACAGTTGGTTCCTGTTAAAATCTCTGGAATCCAAGGTGGGAACTGGGAATCCTTCAGATTTATTAATTATTCTTCTTCAACCACAAAAGACAGAATTAATGATCTCTGTAATACAGTGGGGCCGCATCTAGTATTTATTCATTTTTACTGCCGATGAATGGATGTTTTTTTTCAGTTAACGACTTCATCTACAAAATATCAAGATAAAAACAAACTACATTACGTCTCCAAAGCTCAAAGTGTCTCGAAGCTGCTCATGTTTCCCGAACGAAATTAGAAGCTGGGTCCTGATGTTGTTTGCTCTCATTTCTACTTTTATAAGCAGCGTAAATGATGAATATTTGAACAAAATAGCCAATATTCAGTTTTAGGTTCTTCGGCTGAGTGATTAACAGATTTCCATGACTTTAAATCTATTTAATGACCGGACATTGTGATTTCTGTGTAAACATGGAAAGTTTGTATAGTAAATTAACCACAACAATTCAAAACTACACTTACATAAAAGGAGGACGGGGCGATAATCCAGTGTCCTTTATCGATTATAGATGGAAGCGTATAGTAAATATATGATAATGTCTTATTATTTTCTAAACTTCATACTGTGCAAATGAATGATTTAAAGCAATTGATAATTTAAAAAAAAACTAAAATACAAAATGAGTTACTCTAGGTTTTGTTTTACACACTTGGAGGGTTTGGTCTGATGATGCATAACGGCGGAACACAGTTCACCCCGTTGAAAATCAATATCACTATTTTAATGTCTTTGTCATATTATGATATATACGTATACAGAGAGATAATGGAAAAGATATTTATTATTAATGTGCTGATATGGTTCTCGGCCATTTCAAAGGAAGATGGCTGCCAGCTGCCTGTTAGGGAACAACTGAAGGGATTAAAATATGTCTGAAAAAACTGAGGACAGTAAAGTATATCATTGGTCCGCCTTAAAATATTTCTGAAAATATTTTCCATGACTTTTCCAAAATCTACGATGATGTCTAATTTTTTCAAAAAAGGTTTCCAGGCCAGGAAAACGCTATTTTCAAATTCCACGACCTTTCCGGGTTTTCCACGACCGTAAAAACCCAGTTTATTGGCTTTGCTCCACAAACAGCTGATGAACAACAAAGTCACCCGACACTGTCACGTTAGCGAGGAGCTAACCCTAGGTAAATAATGGAACCGTTTCATGTCAATACCAAATCAGTATGGAGTCTCAAAGCTGCCAAAATGTGGTAAAATGTCTTCACACGAATCAAACGTATAACAAAATACATCAGTAAATAATATTAGACGTTAGCTGAGGGGTGAAAAAAATGTGTGAACACTTTATACTTCATGGACACGCCTACCTCATTATCTACTGGCGCGTAAGGAAGTGTGGAAGTTCGGAAGCGTGGTGAGGAAAGGGAAATATCCTGAGGTGGAAAAGAGAGAAATAATTATGCCGACGAAAGAAAAAGGTTAAAGGAAGAGCATCAAGCAATATAATTCTTTTCACGTTGTATTTTAATTGTTTAACTAACACTGATATTTATTGATGCATCGTTACATTTTTGACTCATTACTTTTTACAGCATTTTGTCAGTGTCAGGGCTCCGTAAACCAGCATTTGAATTCAGCCTTACACAGCTCTTCCCTCTCTCTCTCTTTCTGTCCTCTCACCTTCAGACCCAGGTGGAGCCGACGGTGCCGGGCTCTAAGGTGGCTCTGGGTCGACGGGAGCACCAGACCCTGCAGCACCGACACCACCAGCGCTCCCGCTGCCGCCCCCCGAAAGGCATGTACCTGACCCAGGAAGACGTGGTGGCCGTGTCCTGCAGCGCCTCCGCCGCCAACACCCTCCTCCGTCAGCTGGACATGGAGCTGGTGTCCCTCAAGAGACAGGTTGGGGGCGCTAAAGCAATCCTCCTCCTCGTCCTCCTCAGTCCTCCCGTAGACCAGGGATCTGAGAAAAACCCCTCATTTCTATCAGTTATGACAACATTGACCCAACTACTGATCCAATAAGTCCGCTATAACTCCAAGAGCTGTACTTCAGGATCAGGATCTGGGCCGATCCAGGCCTTTTTTGAGGGGTCCCGGTTGTTTTTCAAGCCTTTGTTTGCTCTGAGTACCGCAGCTGTCAGAGGCACCCCAATGCAGATCGTTTTGCATCTATTTCAGCAGCGTTTCCACACCTCTAAAGTTCCCCTGCTGTTTGAAAACTGCATTTGAAATGACGTCTTTTGTTCCTACCGGAGATGAAGAGAGTCTGATGAAGCCTTCCTGCCACAGCGGGACCAGACTGACTCTCCTCCTCACAGAGATTGTAAAGAAAAAAAAAAGAAATAATACTATAGCGCAGAGGTTTTTTCAGACTGTGAGGCGAGTGCAAACGGGGGAACGGAGGGAGAGACGTAAGGCAAAGACACAGTGAGGTGGAAGGGACAGGTGCATGCTGTAGTTCTACAAAAAAAAAAAGGGAATTTAGTTAATGTAGCTCGGTTGCTGGTTTGGCCCTTTTGGCCTTCTCAGGAATCTGAACACAAGCTTTATATCCACAGTTTTAGATTAAGTGTGACTTACACTCTGTGAGGACGTCATCTCCATATAAACGTCCATAAACCCGCCTTAAAAACAGAGAGAAAAAAAAAGGACCCCCCCTTGTAACTGCAGAACTTGCCTGAGAATCATCAGGTTTTTAGGTTTTCTTCAGTGTCACGGTAATCCAGTGAGAGAGGGGTGTACGTCCATGGGCACACTGCAAAAAGGAACTGCTAATAGCTAATTCGGCTACTTTTAATGGTGCCATTTTACCAAAATGTAAACGAATATAGGCTAGAAAATGGGGCTAAAGTTGTGGCCCAGAGCTAATTCACCGATTGCAGCTGTCTCAGTTTTTGAGGGGGCTGCCGCAGTGTGTGACTTTAAAAGCTCACCATAGAAAATATTGGAGGAAACCATCAAAGGAAAGCTGTGACGTAGGCTGTATTTTCTTACTGCTGAGCTGTTCAGCTCTCAGAAATATTTATACTGCTTCACTAATTTTAATAAAAACGGCTGTGAGCCGTTTAATGTAGGAAGAGATAAAAAATGTATTAGTGAGAAATATCAGAATATCGGGTGCTCAGGAATAAAGGACTCAGATCAGGGACAAAGAAAACGTCCTGGTTCAACCTTCATTTGCTGCATTCAAAACTTTTCAATTTAACAAAACTAGTGACTAAAATGTCACCATACCAGACAAGAACGATCAAAAATACTAACAAAGATCACCAAGGTTCTAAAGGTCGACTTTTCCTCTAAGGTCAGTTCTCTTTGTTGTTCTTAGTGCTGCATGTCAAAGCAGTGGATGTTCTTTAATGTGTGTGCAGGACATGGTTACAGGTCTGTTAACAGATGTATGTGCACTGAAAGTTCACCGTAGACCCTTGGAAACAGCAAACAGACAAAACAGTTTCTGTCTCGTTCTTCAGGTCCAGAACGCCAAACAGATGAACAGTGGACTGAAACACATGTTGGACCCTGGGATTGAAGAGTTCAGGCTCCCTGAGGTACAAACTCACTGACGCTCACCATTTCCTCGTCTCACAGCTGTCAAATCAAATATTTTGTCAGGAAACTACATGAAATTCATCAGAAATGTTCATCGGTATAAACCATTTTTGTGCAGCGATAGTTTTCTGCTTCGGGGTAAAAATCCCTTTAGTTCTAGATACGAACTGTCGGCTTCTACTGGTCGATCACTGTAACTCTGATGTTTAATCTTGTAGTGTAACCAGAAGGTGAACGCTCGTTGGACCACAGACGAGCAGCTCCTGGCTGTTCAAGGTGAGCTTCAGCACTGTTTCTTAACAACAGCGGGTAAAAGAGTTTGAAAGGGGCAAAGATCTGAAATCCAGCAAACAACGCACATCATAAAGGTCATCTGAGCTTTTCATGTAGGTGAACACTGTTTTCATATCTGCCTGTTGGTCTTTAATGCAGCTGTAGTTGATGTTTTTCTAATAACAAGATCAAACGACAGTGCGAAAAACTACGTGACAATGTGGAAGGAGTCTCCTAACGAGAATTACCAGCCGAATCGGAGCTTTACACTGAGTTTCAGCTCGTCGTTTATCTGTCCGGACCACAGCTCTACGGTCCTGGTTCGCACTCACCGCTCTCGTACGGCAGGCAGCTGTTTTCAGAGAAACAGCTGTAAAAAAGCCACCGTCCGCTACCTGCTCAGCAGCAAACAGCAGACAGACCCAGGCAGAGACCAGCTGGTACTCGAAGCTCTAATGACCACCAGATGTGGCCGCTTAGAGTCCCGTGACGACTTCCCCTCAGTCCTGAACCTCTCCCCAGAAACACCCTGTCAGCAAATTTTGTACCAGATAGAATCTGTGCATTTTAGTGGCAGTTTAAGATTTGGTTGCATCTCTATAAACCACCTGCGATGTTCTCCAGGTGTCAGGAAATACGGAAAAGACTTTCAGGCCATCGCAGACGTCATAGGCAACAAGACGGTGGGCCAGGTGAAGAACTTCTTTGTGAACTACCGGCGGCGGTTCAACCTGGAGGAGGTGCTGCAGGAGTGGGAGGCCGAGCAGGGAACACGAGCTCCTAACGGAGACAGCGCCACCTCCGGAGAGGAGGGAAAGAATAGCTCCACCACTCCGTCAGGGAAGAGCACCGACGAAGAGGACGAAGAGGTGAGACATTTCCCTTTATATTCATGTTGTATCTGTTTTATATACTGTGTTGTGTTCGTGTTTTCAAGCATTTACTGCTGATCATTTTCCAAATCATCCCTAAGTTTTTTAGACTGGTTTCCTTTCTTACAGCAGACGTTGGTTTCACTTAAAGGTCCCGTGTTTAAGTAAAATAAAAATAAAATCCATCCACTTGTCTGCAACATTTTTCCCTTTTGGAAGGCCGTGCAGTGATTCCTTTGACGCACTGCAGCCGCGAATAATGCGCTTTTTTTCGGTCTCCGTCTCAACGGACCCACCTGGGAAATGATGTAAATACAGTAGTTACGTTGTGATGTCACTAAAATGCAAATTAGTGTGCGGCGTGATCTAGCGGCTTTTCAATCGGGCTTTAGCTACTTTCCGTTGAAAATAGCTGCCAACACTGTTCTGTGAGAGTGGAAATCATTCGAACGAGTAAAGGCAATATTTTGGAAATGCTCTGTACTTAAAGGTATGAACATTTAAATTTAGTAGTGTGACCCTTTAAGGCCCATGGTTCTCAACCTTATCGACTTGTGACAACTGTAGAGTGAAAGCCTTTGTCACAGTCTGAGAGTTTTGAGCAGATCAGGCAAATTTGATGCTAATTTCTTGGAATGTTTCATTTTGAGTAAATTTTAGGGGCCTGAACAAAAAACTATCCTGTATTTAATAACAGACATGCGTCAGTGAGTGAGAAACATTTCAATGATTAATTTGTGTGGCAGTGTTTTTTTCTCCTTTCGTGTCTTGTTAATTGTCCTGTGACTGACCTCCAGGCTGGGAACCATTTTAAGGGTCAAATTGAGAGTAAAAATGGGTTTATATTAATGTTTTTCACCATGAGGGAAATAAAATATCCATCCAGACATGCAGTGAGATAACTCTTGCCCCGCCCCCTCCTCTCTGCAGGGTCAGGTGACCTCCTCAGGTGCGTCTCCTGCTGCCTCCTCTTCTTCTACAGCTCAGACTCCGGTGATGTCCAGCACCTCCTCCTCCTCCCTCCATCAGCCGCCTCCCCTCCTTCGGCCCTCCCTGCCGGCCACGCCCTCCCTGCACCGCCAGCCCCCGCCCCTCCAACAGCAGGCTCGCTTCCTGCAGCCCCGTCCCACCCTGCAGCAGCCCCCGCCACTCATCCGCCCCTCTAACCCCCTGCCCCCCCGCCTCAACCCCCGCCCTCCGGTTCCCATGACGCTCGGCGGCAACCCCGGGGGGTCAGGTCCAAGCTCCACCCAGCAGCCCTCGGGCCTGGCCATCCACCAGTCGGAGACGGCCTCATCTTCCTCCCTCCATTAACGAACGTCAGACTGAATTGCTGTTGAAGAGACACAAGAAAGAAAATATTCAGTTTCAAATTGAAGCTGCTGCGTTCAGGCCTGGTGGGAAAATCTTAGGGACTTTGTGCAGTTTTTCACTGCTTTTGATCACCTTTTCGACCCACACGAACAGACACATTTGAAAGACACATTGACAAAAAACAAAATCCAAAATCCTAATCTGAGTTTTTAATATTTGGTGAAGAGTGCGTTAGGGGTCAAAGTTCGTCTTTCCCACAGGACTTAACATGTAGCGTACCTGCTGGCTGATGGGCACCTGGTTCTAAAGTCTTTGTCTTGTACAGGAGGTTTGACTAGAAGTAATTCAGTCTTCAGACAGATAAGTAAATCTCAGTCTTTTCAGTCATCAACTAATCCTCAACAGACATTACATGGCGTCCCACAGGGTTCAATCCTGGGTCCCTTTATTTTTCTACATCAGTACGTGTCCTTAACCACAAACAGAAATGGCACAGCAGTAAAACATTTCAAAGCCAGTGATTTAGTCAGTCTCATAATCTGCCTTTTTAAATACAGCAAGACTAAGAGTCTGCAGCCATGCTAGCAGCCCTGTGAGGCCTTACTGAGGCACAGTGGTGCTTTGAGTTAAGTGGTAATGTCGGCATGCTAACGTACCCAGTGACAGTGCTAACATGCTGATGTTCAGCAGGTATACCGTTAACGTTAACCATGTCCACGATCTTAGCATGCCAGCATCTGCTAATTAGCACGAAAAGCAAAGTACAGCTGCGGCTGATGGGAATGTCATTAGTTTTGTAGGTATTCGGTCATAAACCAAAGAGTTGGACAAATTAATTCTCTGACCTGATTATGGTGCTAGATGAAAAGTCAGGATCACAAAAGGTATTAGAATATATACTTCATGGGAATGATTTTAATTGAAGCTGCAACGATTATTTGATTAGTCATTTAGTCCATTGACAGAAGCCTAATCTGCAATTATTCTGATGATCGATTAACTGAGCATTTTTCAGTCAAAAATACCAACAATTGATGGTTGTAGGTTCTCGAAATGCCAGGATTTAATGCTTTCTGTGTCATATGATAGCAAAGAGAATATTTTGGTGTTTTTAGACTGTTGGTTGAATAAAACAAGCTATTTAAATAGTTTTTCTTTGGGCTGTTGGAAATTTTAAACAGATTAATCAAGGAAATAATATCCAGATTAATTAGTAATGAAAATATTCATTAGTTACAACCCTAAATTCAGTAATTGAGATATTTCAGTCTGGACCAAAGTGCTGGACTGACAGACCAACACTGTCCCTAGAACCATGATGCTCCCGTGGCTAAAAAGCTGGATGTCACATTACGCTCTACAGCCAAATGCATCCAAATCAGAAACGATGACCTGCTAATGTTTAGGGTCTAAGGATCCTGTAAATTTAGAACTTGAGTCAGTGTGATTGCTTTAAGTATGGAACCTAAGTCTCGTCAGTTCAGTTTTGTTGCAATCCCCCTTTCAGGGTTCACGTTATCTCTGCTGTGAGCTTAATGACCTCGTGACCTTTCCCCCTAGCGGCACCCTCAGGCCAAACTCTACATTTTTAGCTCCACTAAGATTCTAAGAGTAAATAAGTCTTCAGGATGTTGTTTGTTCATATAGTGGCTGTAAAGAACACTGCAGACGGACTGTAAACTGTTAGTCTTGTGTTTAAAGGATCAGTCCGGTGACATTACTTTTTTTCGTGTTGTCGACCAATCGCATGTGCAGACCCAAACCGAGTACGTGTCAGTCCGTCACTCAGCACTTTCTGACTTCCCTCCTCCGTCTGTGGCTCTCAGCTCCGAGCCCATCGGTTCCTACTGAAGACGTAAATCTTTAAAAAAAAAAAAAAAAAACTCCAAAAAGTACTTTTATTTTAAAAAAAAGTCTCAGTAATTTCCCCTAAAACAGCTGCTCAATGCAGGAGGAAACAGGGCCCATGTTGGGGACTGTTTTCAGCGGCGGATTAACCCACATCTGGTGCTGCAGTGGGGTGCGTGGGGTTGGCCGGTGCAGGCGTGACGTGTTTGGGACAGCGGTTGGTCCCTTCGCCGCAGGGGGCCGAGACCCATCGGGCTTTGTCAGCCCTCGTCCGTACGAGACGTCCGGCGCCGGTTTGGCTCTGCACACGGGGACTCGTTGACGAGACGAAAAGTACAGGGCGTCACCAGACTTGTGCAGATGGTTAGGAGGTGGAGGCTGAACCGAAGGCCTCGGTGTCGTGTACAGTAGCATTAGACATCAGCATGTACAGTTTGGTATTTATTTGAATAATTTGTAACCCGCTGTCCATCCGATCAGCTGTCGGTAACTTGTTAGCTAACTGTGACGAACAGCCGCCGTACATTTGGTTTTATAGTCGCTGTGATGCTTTTAGAAAACACTAAAGCGTCGCTCAGACGCCCTTCAGTATCTGTGGAAATGTCTCCGTCAGCCAAATGACAAAAGTTCCTCACTGTTCTCGTCATTGTTTTTTTGTTTTGTTTTTTGGGGTCAAAGTTCTCAGAGTAGCTGTTGTTGTTGTTGTTGTTGTTGTTGTTGTTGTTGATGTTGTTTCTTTGTTTCTCTACATGTTGAAGATTCATTTGAAAACTAAAACTCTGAGCTTCAGATGCGCTGTCAGTCTGTCTTTTTTTTATTATTTATTCTACTTATTCCTGGTGCTGCCAGTTTGGACTCGGTGTGAAAACGTCCTAGTCTCTTGGACGCAGATGTATCACGACATTAAATGTGACCGGAAGCCTAGAGCCACACACGGGGCCCCCCTTTGCGTTTCAGTGGTTGGGGGCCGCTCTCGTTAAAGACGACATCTGTACCATCTGACTGTTTTCAGGTAGATTGTGCGCGGCGGTGGGAGAACGGCTTCATCTTCCGGTGAAGCAAAGGCAGCTGTAGGATCCTACCACTACAAAACTGTGATTATCATGAAGAAGAACATGAATTTCTCTTCCCTCCTCTCCCAGGAGTCACCTCACGACCCCTCGGGTTCACCTGGTGGCCCCCGTGGCGGGGCCCCGGTGACCTAGACCCTCTCCCAGTGTGTGACGTAGCTGAGACCAGCTCCACGGTCCTGGATCGCGGATCTGACCGTGTGACGTGGGTCGGTCAGAATGAGGTCATGTACTTGACCGTGATTCTTCTGGGCTCTTACTGGAGCGAGGGATCCGGGTTCTCCTCCCGCGTCTGCGCAGAGCCGGCCGCCAGTTTGCCTCCGACGGGTCCGGGGACCTGGTCTGTCTCTCGTGGTGCAGGTATTTCTGAAGTGCGGTACTGGTACTTTCGCTCGAGCGGACGACGGCGGCGGAGAGTAACTACGTGCTCGTTCCCAAACGCTGCGCTGGAGCACGAGCAGTGAGGGGCTCGCGCTGGACTTAGGCGCCGAGGTCTCCGCTCACGACTTTTGTTATGGTCGCAGGTTAAGACGAGACCGGAGAAATCCACAAGTTACCCGGCGACGACTCTTGCGTCGTGAGCCCGATCGTTTCCCCCCCAATCGTGAAAACCTGCCCCCCCCGCGTCGGGAGCACCTGGACGTGTGTGATGATGGTCTGAAGTGGCACCGGGGGTGTTTGCTCCCCGTGGCGCCGACGCCGGTGGGGCTCGCGGTTCATTTTCTCCTTCGTCACAGGCAAAGTGTCTCGGATGTAGTTTCCTCCGGCCAGTTTTACCCGAACTGTCTCCGCTCCGCGGCGGTAACAGCCGCCGCCGCCGCCGCCGCCGCCGCAGCAGCAGGTTAATGTTAAGTCACTTCCTGCAGTTACAATTTCCTCCTCCTCGGCTGCTGCCGCCGCCGCTGCGGGTCCGTCGACTGTCGGTGATCAATACCGATCGATAGCATCGATCCGCCGGGCTGCAGTGCGGGGCCGTTTCCCGGGGATTTCGGAGGGATTTCGCCGAGCGAGGTAAGAACATCCGCCGAAAACTGGAGTCTGGACCGGTGCACCGAGCGTCTGTGGAAACTGAAAGTAAAGAGGCTCCGAGCAGCAGGAGTCTCAAAGTTACCGGAGGCTAGAGGGAGGAAAGGGAGAGCGCGAGCGTTGGGAACGCGCGGGCCGGTGCGTGCGAGGGGTCGACGTGCCGGGCAGCGGCCGTCGGGGCCGCTCCGGTTGGGTGAAGTGAGCAGAGCCACCCCCCACCCGGCGGCGGGGATTCCCCTGCAGTCTGACCTCACTGTAATCCAGACCCGGTTTCCTGGATTCGTCCGCATCCCGCCGTCGACGCCGCTGCCAGTGACCGTTACGGCCGTTAGAGAGGAGGCTAACCGCGCGCGTGGCACCGGCACGTGCCGTGCTGCTGACACCTGGGAGTGACACGTCCGGTCTCCGTCCACGCGGTTTTTCATCAGCCAGACGGACTTTTTTTTTCCTCTGGTAGTCGTGGCCTCGGTTTCACGTTGCGCAGGTCGGTGTCTGGGATGTAACTGAGTACATTTACTCAAGTACCCTACTTAGGTACAGTCTGAGGTACTCGCTGAGCTGACTAGGCCGGGTTCGGCAAAAGTGGGGCCCCTTTCTGGCAAATGCTCCGGGGGCCACTGCTGCAACAGACGCTCGGTCGGCGCAACCATGTTTGTGCGAAATGACACAACCCTCCTGAGCCCCAGCTGCGGACTCTCAGACCAGACCAGACCAGACCCCCTTCTTCTTCACCCGGGGGTTTTCAAGTTCGGTGGGGGACGGCCGGGACACTGAGCTACAGCGGATGTTAAAGCGCACACAGACTTTCAGCCACGCCCGCAGCGATGATGTCACACAGGTAAAAAAACGACTGTGGCGGGGTTTTTGCGAAGTTCAGTAAAAACAAGTAAAAGTAGGTTTTAAGGAGAGACTTAAAAGAAGTCGGTGATTCTGCTCGTTCCAGAGTTTCGAGGCTCTGACTGCGAACGCGCTGTCCCCTCTAAGTTTCCAGCCTCGCCCGGGGATCTCGTGCCACGAACTGGTCCCTGTGCAACTCAGAGGTCAGATATATGAGATGGAGCAAGGCCACCAACAGCCTTAAAAGTCAATGGTAAGATCTTACGATCAATTGTAAGACGTACTGGGAGCCCAGTGTCCGGAGGCTGAAGCTGGCGTCGCTTCTCTTGGATCCTGTTAAAAGTCTGGCGGCTGAGTTCAGCAGCGTCTGGAGCCTATTAACAGATTTCTTGTTGAGGCAGGTGAAGAGGCCGGTGCGGTCTTCGAGGCGTGAGGAGATGAAAGCGTGTGTCTGTACAAGATAAAAAATGGATCGTACTTAATGATCTTTTTGGGAAGATGGAAACATGGAAACGTTCTGTTGCGTGCTGCTGAAAACCTTCGGATTCTTGGCGGCAGGCTGGACGCGTTCCAGCACGGAACCGGCGGTTGTCGGGATTTTATTTCGCTACGTTCTGGGAACCAGCGACGGCAATCTCCGCTTCGCCCGGGTTCGGCTTTTCGTTGATAGAGACCCGATAGAGTAAATCTAAGAACGTTTAAGTTCCGTCTTTATCAATGATTCGTTCATTCGTTGAAAACATAGAGATGAAATGAATTTCTTTTACCTGAGGCGAAGTGTTGGCATGGATTTGTCTTACAGCCCTGAGTAGCGTCTGCAGGCCTCAGGCTGCAGGTGCAACTTCCGCCAATCAGAGGGTTGGGTAGAAGAGGCTATGTAGCCTGACAAGCCCCAGCGCGGGGCAGGCGAGGTCCGCAAAGCGCTTGCTGCTTCAAACTGCTGCGGGTCAGCTGTAATAGAGCGACAGGGTGGGTCAAGATGTGCGTCGGGACCTGCACCCTGTCATCTGGGTCTCGGACTGGCTGGACTTTCGGAGGACACCGTTCACAGGGATTTTAGTGAGGAAACCTGAATTCAAGTGTAATGGTAATTAAAATGAAAATGATTTAATGTTAGTGTAAACACTGTGTCCAGCCTTTTGTAATTTGTAAACCATGACCATGACCGACATTTTTACATCACCGGTGCTCCCCGGTCATAGACTCAGGATTAGGGAGTAAACTCTAGGCCCCGAGTCCTGCCTCTCAGACTCAACCTCCTCTCAAGTTTTATAAAACTCACCGAGTCCCATGTCGGCCAATGAGGAAACCTAACACCCCATAATCAAGACAAGCTCCTCCAATCAACTGGTTCTGTCGGGAGCTGGACGGACCCCAGGCAAAGTTATCGCTTTGCCAGTGGCGGAAGAAGCACTCGGATCCTTTTCCTGTGGAAGCGAGTGCATCGTTAAAAAGCCCTATGTTTGATTACAGGTCACAATAGGTATCATCACATATTCCTGAAGAGGACGGGAGAATATGCAGGAACGTGACTAAAGCGTTCCATCATAATTTGGTAGTTGCTTTTAAACGTTATGTTCTAACAGTCTGTGTTGTAGAGCAGCTGAGATTAGCGTTATTGCTCGGTCTGTGACGATCCGACTGTTGCAGCTACAACTTAGCAAAAAGGATCAAATCACAAGAATTAAATAACTTGTAATAACCACCTGCATGATCTGTTTGGTCTGGCCTCCTGCAGACTCATGGCCACCGCAGATACAAAGCTGGGAGGATCCCCGGAGTCCAGTTTGCAGTCGGAGGAGTCGAAGCTGGGGTCAGAGGAGTCCAGGATGAGGTCGACCGGCCCCGTGGGCTCCTGGGAGTCGGAGCTGGCCTCCATCCAGCACTCCCTGAAGTTTGTGTTGAAGCTGAGGGAGGAGTTTGTTTGTCCCATCTGCAGTGGAGTCGTGCTCAACCCCCAGCAGAACTCCTGTGGACACATCTACTGCTTCCACTGCCTCCAAGGACTGCTGTAGGAGCCAGTCCGCCTTAAAACACACTCACACAGACACAGTCCACGTTAAAACACACTCACACAGACACAGTCCACGTTAAAACACACTCACACTGACACAGTCCACGTTAAAACACACTCACACTGACACAGTCCACGTTAAAACACACTCACACTGACACAGTCCACGTTAAAACACACTCACACTGACACAGTCCACGTTAAAACACACTCACACTGACACAGTCCACGTTAAAACACACTCACACTGACACAGTCCACGTTAAAACACACTCACACTGACACAGTCAACCTTAAAACACACTCACACTGACACAGTCCGCCTTAAAACACACTCACACTGACACAGTCCACGTTAAAACACACTCACACTGACACAGTCCACCTTAAAACACACTCACACAGACACAGTCAACCTTAAAACACACACACACTGAACACAGTCCGCCTTAAAACACACTCACACTGACACAGTCCACGTTAAAACACACTCACACTGACACAGTCAACCTTAAAACACACTCACACTGAAAGTCCACTTTACTATGTGGGCTGGTTTCAGACCAAGCGCTGCAGAGTGAACGGGTCTGTCCCAGTACCCACAGTCGTGGTCTTGAGCACTCAAGTGTGTGTTCACGAGGCGACGGTAGTAGACGGGCGTGTCCCATCTCAGAAAAACACACAGAACATCTGACCCACCCCTGATAGACAGCGATGTTCGGGGCTAAATGCTTCCCGCAGTTCCCCACAGTCCAGCGCTCAACACCGGTCCAGGTGTTGGCAGCAGCTGGATGCTGGTTTTAGGACTGAGAGGTCGCGAGGAAGTTTAAGTTTATGACGCGGTGCATTCAGGCCTGAATATTACTCATGTCCAAACCCTACAAAGTCATGTCAGAACCTCCTCACGTAACAATTAACAATCAGTTCTTCTTCATGGGACTGACACTGTAAGAATCTGTCGCTGTCAAGATGAATATTCAGTGTATCCGTTAATATCAGGATTTGAAAAAATCCATCAAAATACTATAATGTTTTGTGTCTTTTATGTACCGTGGACTACGAGCTTGTAGATGACCCCATTTAAAGTCTTGTATTCCTCCTCTCAGGTCCTGACTGTGCTTTTTTACTTCCATCTCATTGTAACGGTGAAACTGGTTGGTTGATGTGGTCGAGCTCGATCGTGCAGCGCGCCAGTGTTTGCACGCGCGACGGGACGTCCTCATTAATCTGGCCTGTCCCGTGACCGAGCTTTTTTTCAAGTAAACGATGCTTGAGCGGATTCTACTGGCGTCTGAGTTCCCTGGATTATCCGTAACCCTCCTCACCAGCAGAGACCAAACTGGTTTTTGGTCACCAAGTCTGGACCTACCATTGTGTCATGATCATTCCCTTTATTTAAGGCTACATCCCGCTCTATCTGACTGCATAATGAGATTACAGTAGGCTGTAGTTTACAGCAGCAGCCTGTACGGGACCAGTATGGGTGGGCTGTTAGTCGGGCCGCACGTAGCTTATAGCTCCAGTCCGTGAAGCTCCGTCTCGGTAAGAACTCCAGTCTGCTTTGTGTTTCAGGGAGAGTTCTTCACCGTCCAGCCCAGTTTGTCCAGTGGACGGAGCCGTGATCACACCAGCTGAGGCCAGTATAAACCAAACATATAGCCGCACATACACGCAGCTCCTCCTCGGACTCCCGTGTTAATTTCTTACTGTCAGCAAATCTCATGTGCAGAAGCAAACCACCGATGTTTCTGTAAAAAAAAAAAAGCTCACAAATACATTTATACTTTTTCTTTTTTAAAGTAAGTAATTTGAGGAGGAAACGGTGCATTTATTAAGGACTATTTTCAGCGGCGGATTAATCCACATTTGGTGCTGTGGTGAGCATTTGTGGCAGCAGGAAGGTGAGGTTGTCAGGTGTTTTTAATAGTGTCCTACGGCTCAGAGGAAGAAGACGTGTCAGGCTGTGGATACACACACCGTTCTGGTTGGTAGGGGACGTTCAGTGTCGGGTCAGTCTGGGACTGGTTGAAGGATAAAAGGACGCTAATCAAGAGTTTTGTCCCTGCAGGTTTTCCAGGACAACTGCTGCAAACGAGAGATCTCCAGTTTAGAGGTGTTCTGCACCAACTCCCCGGCATGTACCTCTGTCATCACGTTACACCAACTGCAGGTAGACTCCATAAACCAGCAGAGTGTGTGTGGCTATGCAGAGAGTTGACCTTGTCACTCCTCACGTGGATACGCCGAGCTCGGGGCAGCAGAGACCGGGGGGGGGGGGCGATAATACACTCTGGGCCGCATTTACTAAGAAAATGCTGTTGTTGCCGACGCGTGCTGCGGTTTTTCGCGGGTGGTTACGCGGTCAGCTCCCGGACTCCAGCTGGTACCGAACCTCCAGACAAACTCTGCCAGCGTCAGCTCCCGTTCGCTGGCGGAGTGAGAGAGGCGGAGCAGGTGGAGGCGGAGAAGCAGCCAAACAAGAAAACAAAGAAAAGTCTAGTTGCAGCCTGTAGTGACTCTGTGACGGTCGAGTTCAACATCAAGTTTGATGAACGCCAACCGCAACAGCCATATATTCGTTTGTGTCAGGGTGTTTAGATATTGTGTTCATTAATACCAGCCTCATTTCTTCATTTTCGTTTCTGACAGTCAGGTTTCAGTTATTTACAAGCCTGTGTTTAACGCAGGTTTCTCTTGCCGTTACAGGCTCTTGTAAATCCCATCTGCGCTTGCGGCAGAAGGGATTACGGTGTTTGCGACTGCTTCTCGGAGGCAAAACTGACAGTCGTAAATAGCGTGACCTCAGTAAATGTTCCTGTTATTTGCATAATAGATGTAAACTCAGCAATCCGCCTGATAAACACGTATAAAAGCACAGTTTTGTGGAGCTCGGAGCCGACAAAATCTTATCATCAGAATCGTGTATCTTTTCGTCTTCTGCAGGAGCACCTGAGGTCCTGTCAGCATGAGCAGCTGCAGTGCACCAATCCAGGCTGCAGGGCGGTGCTACAGAGGAGATGCCTGCAGGAACACCTGACCAACACCTGTCTTCACCGGACGGAGCCCTGCCCACACTGCGGGCAACCGCACCGACTCAGCCTGATCCAGGTAAAGCCGCCATGCTCCGGCCGCGTCCTGTTCCTGGTCCAGCTGCCTCAGGACATGCTCAAGGACTCGATTTCAGGAGAGGATTTCTACCCTGCAAACATGCACCAGAAATGAGTCGGGGGGGGTTAAAGGGAATCTGCAGAGATGCCGTTCTTAGACACGACTTTAACTGAGAGTTTCCACCCCAGAGACAGGACACGTGACCACCGTGAGCAGTCACAGCTTTTCATCGAGCTGAAATGTTGAGTCCCGCTGATGTGTTGGTGGTGTCTCTGTGTTGTTAGGATCACGTGCAGAGCACGTGTCCAGACGTGGAGGTGGACTGTCCCAGCAGCTGCTCGCAGAAGGTTCCCAGACACAAGGTGAGCTCGTCCTCTGATTCGCACCATAAACCTGCAGATGCAGCGATCATCCGACGGCTGATTGGCTGAGTGTCGGCACGTGTGTTTGCTTTTCGTGCGGATTACTTCAATAAGAAAACTTAAAAATGATGAATCTCAGGCAGGTTCTGCAGTCATAAGGAGCGTCTTTTTCTCCAAGCAGATTTTTGCACGTTTACTTGGGATGTACGTCAGAGATAATGACGTCCTCGGAAAAAGCAAGTCACACTGAATCCAAAATTATGCGTTTCAAATCTGTGTGATCAGATTTGACTGAGTTATGACTCAGGTTTTAAAGTAAGCTTCTTTAACTCCAACACCGGCAGGTACATTGCTGCATGTCTTGACGCTTTACCGCCACATGTGTGAAATCACCGAAGGAGTGTAGGTAGTGCAGGGATGCATTGCATCACCCGCGTTCACGTGTGTGTGGGGGGGCGACAAAACAAGGAAGCCACTAATAGAAAACAGCTCCATGGCGCCTCTAGAGGACTAAAACTCCACAGGCTCCTTTTAATTTATGACTGCCGAGATCAGCAGCAGGACTAGTGTTGGTGGGACGACAGGATGACAGTTACTGTGAACATCTGTGATTCCACAGACTTGAGAAAGTCATAATTGACCAATCGGAGTCAAGAATGAGTTTGTCCATGTTGTGCGTGTTTTGTTTTTTTTTCTTTCAGCTGACGGAGCACAGAGAGTCGTGTCCTGAGGTTCACGTTTTCTGCTCTTATAAGAAGTTCGGCTGCTCTGTCCAGGTGTGTTCATCCGACGAAGCAACAAAAAACACCCCGGTGCTCACGCTAACATTTTCGAAGACGCTGATCTCTGAAGTGTTGTCTCCTGCAGGATAAAAGAGGGAAAGTTAAACTGCACGAAGACGCCGGTGTCAACCATCACATGCTGCTGGTCCTGAGGAGCAACACCAACCTGGAACAACAGGTCTGCCAAAGAAAAACTGAAAGCAAAAGTCGGACAAAAGACCCCTTTTCGCTTCGCTGACGGCTCCCAGTAAATTTAATGTAACGCAGCGACGGTTTGATTCGGCAGACGTCTGCGTCGGTCGTTGGCCCAAATTCTCCTTTTAAAATCAGTAAAAGAAGACCAAGCTCTGTTAAACATACCTCAGCTATCCACCTTATTCCCAGTCCCGTGATATCCTGCAGAAGTTATGGGCGTCCGTGGTATGCCACGCTTGTCTTTCCTCTCCCTTTTTTTTAAGAGATTGTTGGGAAACAATAGATGTGGGAACAGCCGGTCACACCTTTTAACAAGATAATACGATCATACCTCCGCCCCATAGTACAGAGGCGCTGAAGACGACCCGAACAAGCAGCCTGCCATATCACAAAGCAGCATATTTATTAGTTAGTTAGGTGACTCGTTCTGTTGCTACTGACGGTGAACCGAGGACCAACCTAAAAAAGCCCCGAGGCTTATCAGTGCTTTACTTCGGTCTACCCACATTGATATGAATGGGATGAAATAATGTAATACGATACAGTTCAAAAGCAGCACAAACTGCATCCAGAATGATCAGTTGAATAAACACCAAGTTACAGTTTCAAGGATTTATCACAGGGCTGCTGAATCCCACTGCATTCGTTTTAGCCAGGTGTACCTAATAAACTGATAACTGAGTGTGTATGATATAGCTTGAAACCTGAATGACGCACAGATCTAATTCTTGCCAATGTTCCTAGAGATTTCTGACTGCAAAGCGTTAGAGAGCGTTCACCTGAGACTGCTGTCTCCTCCGTCAGGTGGGGGTTCTCCAGGAGGAGGTGCTGCTGAGGCAGCAGGAGGCCCAGGCCGACGGCCTACTGCTCGCCGGCCTGCAGAAGAAAATCCAGCCGCTGCTGCAACAGAGCAGCTGCCACGAACGCAGCGTCGCTACAGCTCAGGTTAGCGCACAGTTTAACTCTCCCTCTCCCTCCTCTGGTCGCGTCTGATCATCCCCGTCTCGACCCCCATTTCCTCTGAGCCCTCGGGTCTCCATCATCCCGGATCATGTAGGAGTTGTGAGCTTGAAATTTATCCGTGCTAATGAATCCAAATCCTAGCTGCAAAATGGATTTAGTCCGACTCTCAGCTCTTTCCATTGGTTCCTACTGAAGATGGAAGTCTTTAAAACACCTCACAAATACAGTATACAGCTTCGTTTACCAAAAAAAAAAACCTCATTCATTCTGTTTTGAATAATTTTTGTATGACACAGAGGAATAAGATACATCAGGCTTTGATACACACACAGAAAACTTGTTAGTAGACGTTCAGTGGTGGTTTCAGTCTGCACAGTCTGGGATTTGTTGACAAGAAGGAAAGCTGTTAGTGTTACGTCGACGTCAGTTCGCGTTAGTACGATATTGTGACGTTAAATTAAGTCGCATCAACTACGACGATGAAGAAACGCAGATCAACGCTCTGAGCAGAAGGACGAAACTGAAGTCCGCGAGGGCGTCAAACACCTGAGCGGTTTGCAGACTCCGACTTTAGAGAAACATTTGGGCTCCGCTAGAATTTTTTCACTGGTAGAAAGTAACTAAGTACGTTTGCTCAGCTACTGTACGTATGTACAGTTCTGGGATACTTTGTTTCCGTTTTATGCTTTACTTTATACTTTTACCTCACCACATCTCAGAGGGAAACTTTATTACACTACAGCTGTAGTTACTAATTACTCCTCAGATCAAGATTTTACTTACAGAACATATTGTCAGTTCATAGAATGATGCGCTGTTAGAGATTAAACTACGCAACAGTATATAAAGTAGTTAAAAAATGAGCTCCGCATCGACCAGCTACAACATTAAAGTAAAATCAACATTGATAATAGAAATAACAAAGAAAGATGCCGTTCTGCGTAACGAGTACTTTTACTTTTTGGACTTTAGGTACGTTTTGTCGCAAGTCCTTCTTTACTTTTACTAAAGTGAAATTTTGAATGCAGGACATTTACTTGTAATGGGGTATTTCTGTAGTCTTGTACGGCTGCGTTCATGGTTTGAATACTCAAACCATGCTTTCAAAAGCTTATCCAAACTCTTACTATCACATCAAAACCTGCAGAGAAAATAGTTTCATGCCTACAAACGTGCCAACGATGATCACACCTTCTTAAGTGGTTCTTCATACCTTCTTAGATCCCAAACATCACAAAGTATCAGCTTCACACTTGTTCCTCAAAAACACATAATCACACGTAACCGCGTGTTTTAAAAAAATCGCGACGGTGTTTTCCTTCTTAAATCACACAATCTGGATTTGCCTGCGATCCCTGTGGTTCTCCGAGTCAGAGCAGCAGTATTTAACCACGTTACCTCTGTCTGTGTGTGTGATCAGAGGACTCTGAACAGGCAGGAGGACGTCCTGTCCACCGTCCAGCTGGAGGTCCAGCAGGTGTCCCGGGGACTCCCCGGTCTGGAGGAGCTGGAGCAGCTTAGAAAGTCTCTGGATGCCGTGATGCAGGAGGTGTCGGCGGTCGAGGCCCTCAGAGAACACCTGGGTAACAAAACCTGAAAACCTACCTTTATAAACCTGCTTTGAAACAGTTTTTCTGTCTCTACTGAAAATACCTGCTTCTTTTTTTTAAGGAGCAGGTTGATCTTATGTCCACACGCACCCCTAAACTGGTGTTTCCCGTTGCAAGAAAGTGCCGTTTACAGTCCAGCTGAATCATTTTTCCAATCTGAAACTGATAATGAGACCAATATGTGAAACTTATTGAACAGCGCAGCGATGCCCAAATTAAATCAGCAAGAAAGATGTTGTTTTTTTTTACAACTGAAAAACTGTAGCAGTGACCTGCCTCTCTGGTCTAGACACGAAGAAGATCCTTGAAGATCCAACCTGAAACTAATCAGGTTCGGGTGCGCTTAGGTAACTCCTAAAGTCAAAAATGTCCCACTTTAACTACTAAGATTCTCCCACTGGGACCAGTTCCTGGATCCCACAGTTTACAAATTGTGACATTGCAGCCGTCTTCAAAAATGAAATATGTAACTTTGCTGACTTCACCTGTCGGTTCAGACCCAGGTGACTTGCACGTTCATGTTTGTGAAACAGGACGTTTATGGAAAGAGTCAAAATGCTCAGTGTTTAAATGAGTGAAATGAAACCGAGCGGCGGCGTTTCAGTCTGATGACCAGGCTAGCTGTTGGCCACGGCGCAGAAACACCTGCCACCAGGAGACTTACGGAGCACAACGGCTTTCTCAGTTTTTGGTAATTTTGCAGCGAAGACCGGTAAAGACTGAGAACAGTTGACCCTAATCTGAAATCAGCAGTTCAAAAGGGACTGAAAACAGGACGACTCACCAGCTTCCAGCAGGAGGTTCAGCTGACGGGCGCCGGGTTGACTCCTTTTAAACACACCTACTAAGAAGGCTGGTACAACATTTCGGTAAATGCTGTTGGTATTTCCTTCCTCCAGGAACTTTGGAGGAGAATCTGAAGCATCAATCCGGCCTCCTGGATCTCCACGCCGCTCAGCTCAGTCGCAACATGCAGCACCTGCAGGAGCTCGAGGCCACGTCCTATGACGGCAAACTGATCTGGAAGATCCAGGACTTCAGGAAAAGGAGGGACGCCGAGGCCAAAGGTCAGCCGCTGTGCCTGAGCAGCAGGCCGTTCCACACTGGACGCTGCGGCTACAAGATGGCCATCAAAGCCTATCTGAACGGGGACGGCGAGGGAAGAGGGACTCACCTGTCCCTTTATGTGGTCCTGATGCCGGGAGACTTCGACGCTCTGCTGCCGTGGCCTTTCAGACAGACCGTGTCTCTGTCTATTCTGGATCAAAGCGGTGCCGGCAACCACCGCAGTCTCAACTTTAGACCCGACCCAACATCCAAAAGCTTCCAACAACCCGCCGCCGATTCGGTGAGCAATGTCGCTTCTGGATTTTCATGCTTCGTTCCTCTCGACAAGCTAGAGACTCCCCAGAATGCTGCGTATGTCAAAGACGACACGCTGTTCGTCAAAGTGAAGGTGGACATGGCAGGTTTAGAGAACCTGTAAGATTTCCTCCATCTCATGTATCGTAATTAATCTCTTTGGCGTCATCTGGTGGTCGACGCAGGAATGACCCAGTGGTAGACAGCAATGCAACACTGCATTCGCTTTGTTTTTCTTGTTTTCCTTCAGAATATGTCGTCAGAATAATTTGAAAAAAATTTAAACACACATAAAACACTCTAAATCCTAGTGACTAAAAGAGCAGTTCAAGATATTAGAAAATACTGGTTTTTCTTGTCGGGAGTCAAAGTCTGTTATATATGAAGCCTCGATCTTGCTCTTGGAAGGACGTGGATGTGGACTGCTGCGACCTTTCAAAGGGACGACCAACTGTGGACGCGCCCATGCACGTGTACATACTAGAATCAGGGATACGCATAAGCAGACAAATTCTCATGCACACCAGGAATCACGATGGCAACCTCCTGGGGTCTTAACACCGTTAAACCGTGAATTATCATCTACAGTTAAACAAGTGAGAAACAACACGTTGATCAGTGAGCTGAAGAGGTGCTGGTGGGCGGACTAAGTTACCTGTGGACAGAGCCAGGTTTGTTTCAGTCTGTTTCCCCCTGTCTCCAGTGTTTGTGCCAAGCTAAGCTAACCAGCTGCTGGCTGTAGCCTCAGAGTTGCTGTATAAACATGAGAGTTGTACCAGTTTGAACCTCTAACTCAAGAACAAAGAGAAGAAGAGCAGTCGGCAAAACGTTGAACTTTTTTATGTAATGCTTCAGGATCGCATCAAGGATCGTTTGGTGAAGCTCTGACTCATAAAATCTGACGAAGACTGAATGGAATTATTTTTGAAAAAGATTTTATTATCTCAAGATCATGAATATTATTTTATTATCTGAAAGTAACTATTTGTGCTCTGATCAAATTATTTAGGTCTCTTATACTGTGATCAGGATTGAATGATCAGGTTATCTGTAGCTATCAAACAGTTCAGTATTAATCAGGACTTGCATTAGTCTTTATCTCAGGAAAAGAAGCTGTTTCATCGTAGAATCGTGTCTGTAATTAGGTCATTACCTTTGGAAAAAGGAAAAAGAACAAAAACATAAAACAAAAACCGAAAACATAATTTGTTATCTCAGATGCAAGATGTAATGAAGTTGTGATCACAAGATAAAAGGGATGAAAACAATCATGAACTGCTGCTGTTTGTCCACAAGAACCGAAACACAGTTCGCTTTTTAGGGGACCCGCAGGACGTTATTTCTATATGTGAAAGTGGCATCTACTGAAACACTGCACTGTACTACTGTAGAGAGATCTCACTGTTCACAAGCAACCGTTAGTTCAACCTACGCTTACCACCCCTGTGGTAGCCCAAGGAGATGAAAAAGAAAAGATCCTGTAAGTCATTACAATGAGAAACTTTCTCAATATTCAAAGCTAGACGTGAGCTTCATGTATGCAGAATCCAGTAAAATAATGTTAAATGTGTTCCTACACACAATATTATCCAGATTAATGTTAAGGATAACATTATATTACTACATTTTGTCATTTGTACAAGAAGATACGCAGCCAAGTTTAGCTTGGTTGTCGAGAGCGCAGCAATATCTACAAGTTGCTTGCTCTACATCGGCGCTACAGAACCGGGGCTGCCTCCATCTGTTGTGCACTAGCTAGCTTTCAGCGAAGACAGAAAGCTAGCTAGTGCACATGACTTCATGATGGTTGGCCTAAGTCAAAATACTGAGAAGGTTTCTCATTATTTTGAGATACTAAGTCATTATTTCAAATTGTACGTTTCTCATTATAATGAATTATAGGGTTTTTGATTTTTTTTCAGCACATTGGTGGAAATGGGCTTCCATACTACTTCCGCTTACGAAGTCTCACTCAAAAATACCCAAAAACTGCAAAGGACCAAAAAAACAACAAAAAAGATTATGCTGAACATTAAATAAAGTCTGAGGACAAAAGACAGGATGAGGGGTTACAGAAAATTTGGCAACTTTAAGCTCTTCACTAGAATTTAAAAACAGAATTGTGTGAGTTAGTGAAGGTGGAGCCGCATGTGGGTTCAGCAGAGGTCAGTCTGTCTTGGGCGGAACTGACGTGGAAGCTGAAAGGCTGCTAGTCATGGGAGTGTTGACTGATTTCAGATAGGTTCAGGTTAGATCTCATAGAGGTTCAGGTGAGAGTGGATTCACGGTGTGATCCCCCCTGTAGGTCTGAGGGAAAATAGGACGAATGACCTCACATGTCAGTCAAACTCCATCATAGTTTGTTTACAAGAGTTTGTCGTTTTATTGTTGCTGTACAGAAGAAAGGATGGTTTGTCATTAACAAAGACAACGAGGTACTTTACCTTTTTGTGAAAAAGACGACTTAAGGTTTTATCAGGCAACTGAGCTGGAATAAATAATAAGAACAACGTTTTGTTTTTTTTGATTAAACAAAGTGTGATAAATGTGCTTCCTTCATTTTTTTCCCTTCCATCTGTTGACTAATGTCCCGCAGACACCGTGGAGGCGTTCTTGTCTTGTCCTCTTTAGTCCTAAATTTACGCGACGTTTCTACTTAACAGCATCTCGATGACAGTTTTGAAAAAAATCAAGAATGATATGAGCAGGAATGTGTATCAAATATTGCCCATTCAAGCAACAGGATGCACCTGGCCAGTCCACCCAGAATGCCTTTCTGCTGTTACGGTAGGCATATTTTTGGTGTTATTTTTGCCGACGTCATCGCTGGTTCCCCACACAACTATGTTTTTGTCTTTCCTAATCCCAGAGGCTCGTTATGACACACTCTACTTTGTAAAATACAAAAAGTGTCTGTCTTCAAGAGTGGTACATCTAAGAAGAAGTGTCATGTTTAGCGGCATCCACTAAACATCACATCCAGGTGCACAATCTCTGATCTCGGCTTGTTAGAGAAATTTGGCCTCATCAAAGTATTGTTGCAAGACGCCAAAAATCAAGGGACCATCGAGGTCCTCGTTGCATCGAACCTGTACCAGAGTCACTAAAGGCCACTGTATTTAACTACAAATGCAATACCCCCGATTTGGCCTGCAGATGTCACCATTTTTAGCACTGAACTGCTTTCGTAGCAGTTCAGCGCTTCAGAAAGCGCAGTTTCAACCACCGCTGGTTATCAGCGAGGCTGGTGTTTCACTTGGTGTGCTCTTGGTTGGGGTGGAGACGGTACCTATTTAAACAGTTTAGCACATTGCCCGATGACAATAACAGGAAAGCAGGAACACAGACACATCAGGAACACTAGAAACATGCAGAGAGGAAACAAAACAGAAGAAACGACAAAGACTGAGCGGAATACAGGGACTTAAATACGCAAGGGTAATAGGGGACAGGTGAAACCAATATACTCACAATAAATACACAACAGGTAAGAAGTAACAAAACAGGAAGCACAGACTCCATAACAGAATTAAAGGGGCAGATTGTGACAACAACCACATTTGTAGATTGAATCTTCTGTTTAGATGAGATTTTCTTCTTTGGATCCATGCGAGACATTTTTGACTGTGGCCTCTGTTTATCTCCGCCTCTGGTTGTCTGCAGATGTCCCAGGTCCAAGTGGGCCGAGGTGAATCCATAACTTACATATCCCAACAAGTAGAAGTCCCATTCGCAGCACAGGACTTCAGTGGTTTGGTTTCGGTGAGTCTTGGGGAAGATTCTTGGCGTCTTTTAAAGTGAACCGTTGAATCTTGTCAAGTTGAACTATGCTGAACTAACTCACTGGCAGCAGACACTGGAAGAGTGTTCTCCACACAAGAAAAATTGCCCCCTTAGCCCCAGGAATCAGAACAGTTTTTCTGGGAACATGGTGTGGAACCCTTGTGGGAGAAAGTAAGGCGTAGTTCTAACATACAATTACTGGTTCTTGGACAGGAAAAGGGGCAAACAGCAGATGACCCCATTCTCTACTTAACTAATATACCACAAACCTTTGAGGCAGTGATGGAGGAAACAACACAATGCAGTCCTGTGTCAGATTACAAATTAAATATAGGTAAGAAGCAACAGTAGTCAAGCAGCCAATATCACAAGTTATTAAACCTAAAATATAATCTGAAATGGGACCTAAATAAATCAAAAATATTTAGGGGTCAAGACTTTAACAAGCTTTATCAATACGAGTTTCGGGCCTTGGAGAATCAACTCAAGGACCAGAGAAATTATTACTGGGTAGAACATCTCGATTTTTCTTTCAGCAAACTGATAGGTAGCCCTTGAGAAACTTTAAAAGAGACACTACTTATGCTCACTCCTACAGTGAAGTCAGAGACACCGAGGAACTGGATTCAACCCAGAACCCAGGGTAGACAGGTTCAGTGAATGTGGCGTTGAAGGTGTGGAGGTGGATCGGTGTGCCAGAGGAGACTCTGTAGAAGGACAGAACGCCGGCAGGACAGTCCACATACACTGCTACTCTGTTAGAGACAGAGCAGGGAGGGAGGACTGTTTTGTTCTTTTCGTGACTGACATAATAACCACGTTTCGAGCAGCTCAGGCTCCAGGACTGGTTGGTCTCTCCAAACCTGCTGTCAAAACGTTTTCCTTTCCTTACGATTCCTCTGTAGCTCACTGCTATTTGAACTTCTCCTTCCCACTCGACCTCCCAGTAACGGCGCCCGGTCAGACCATCTCTACACAGCAGCTGATGCCAGTGGTCAAACCTCTCTGGATGATGAGGATATGGCTGCTTCTTCGTCACTACCGTCACCTTCCTCTTGTTGTCAGACAGTGTGAGGTTTCTGTGTGCTGAGTTTGGGTCCAGGGTGAGTTCTTCAGCATCTGATGGAGAGAACAAGACACAGGACAGCAGCGGTTTATCATCTAACACAACTGAAGCTTTAACAAGTGCTGCCTTGTTTTCATGAATCAAAGCTAAAACACACTCACACTTCCTCAGACCAGGTGTCAGCCTCTGCTTCCCACCGTGTTCCACCCTGGAGGAAGAAACAAAGTCAGAATGAACCTTCAGATGTTTCATCATCATTTATCTTCAAAAAATCTGGCAGACATTGTATGGATTGGTCAACCTGTCTAATTTTAGAATTATTTTCACAGCCACTATAGGTCTTTGTTAGGTAAACTTAAACATAGCTTGTTTATAATGCTGCTGTTTTTCCTCTTGACGAAAGTCTCGGATGGAGATTTAACGGAAGTCATTTATGATAAGGTTCAAATTAAATTCCAGGAAGAATAAAAGCTGTACATTATTGACTTCTATGTTGCATTAAGGAATGGCTAGTTGGATGGTCGAACAACTTCGGAAACGCCCTCCACTCATACTTTTCCGAAGTGGGAGTTGGGGGTGTGACAATTTCCGTAATTTTCCGAAACCAACAATCCTGCCCCCCTCAGGCAGTGATTGATCAGGTGGGCAGAGGTGCGAGGTGTTTCGTTCTTTAGGGAACTATTTCTGTCATACAAATGTCCTCCAGGAGAGGATCGATTATCGTGTCTCCCAAATCTCTATGACAGCAGGTTTTTCATCCCGCCATTGACGATGACTATTTGGAACAACTATGGATACTTTGCTCTCAAGATGTATTTGCCGTATTTTTTCTTGATGTTGTCGATTAAAGAATACGTCTGAGTAATCCTGTGAGTGATTGGTTAGATACACGACATGACATGAAAGAAAAATGATCTCATTCATTCAGTCGTTCATTCATTCCACAAAATTGTTGGTGCAGTTCTGTAGGCTTCTTCAATAATGGGGTAAGGACCGACGGTGGTGTAAAGGGTTTCCTTCCCCTAAAGCGTCTCCTCAATGTGAGGCTCTCCAGCACGCTTAAACTGGCGAGCAATTTGCTGCTGCGTCGGTTGCACTTGGAGGTTAGAGGTCATGTCATTGCAGGTATCGCGCTCCCGCCCTCTCTCTGAGAAGCTCAAACAGGTCTGGGCCTCTTGAGTGCCACAAACCTGTGGAGGGGCCATTTAAAATGCGTCATATTCCGTAGTCCAGGCTGAGTATATCTTTGTGGACAGATCTTGTCCTCTGACACTGATTCCCCATCACATGTCCTGACTCAATCCAAAGTATCAGTGCCAGGGCCGATCTGGGCATATTTTTAATGGATCGGTGTCGGTTACAATAAAGCCGAAGTGCTCCACTGTCTTTTGTCCACTACAACCGTCTAGTGTTGCATTGCTGCTCTCCTTTACGCCAGCCTACAGTGCAAGCGTTTGTGAATGTGAAAGATTATTTAGGCAAACCAGTGCGAGTGACTCTGAATTCTGAAGTCCACGTTAGCAAAATACAACAAATTCTCATTAGCAAAGAGCAGTGCACAAAACACGGTGCTAGCAGATTCTCAACTTTTACCTGGTGCTGACTGTGGCTTGGTTAAAATGACAACATCAGTGGTGGCAGATCACACCAGCCGTAAGTAAGTAACATCAGTTTTGTGAGTAACTTGATAACAGGCCAAAAATTAAACTTGGCAATTGTCTAGTTTGTGTGTCTGTACTCAACCAAAGATAATTTGTGTCGTTCTTCCTCTGTTCTGAGGTATCTTCAGGGTGATAGTGTGGTGCTCTGAAAGGCCAGTCGGCGGGATGGCCCTTACTTCGCCAGTTTGTTTGCCATTGTCAGTATGGAACCTCATACTTGCTAGCTTAAACACATTAAACGTTCTGCATTGTGGTTCCTGATCAGGACTCCGGTAAAAGGTTACTCACTGTGTCAGCGTCATTAGTAGTAGAAGTAGTTTTTGTACGAACTCTGTTTGACTAAAGCGAAGAAGTTCTTCACGTCAAAGAAAGCAGTGTGCCAGACAATCATATCTTACCAACACAGATCCTGGTCTGGCATCAGTTAGGAGGTCAGTCTCAGTGGAGACAGGGACCATCAGCACATCAGCTACTGTCTTCACTTTTATCACCTGTGCTGCTGTTACCGACTGTGAACCAACAGTCCTCAGCTTGTCAGTGTGACAGAGAGATAACGTGTGAGCTCTTTTAGTCTGTTCATACCTGAGAGTGTCCAGCCTCCAATGTGGATCCTCCAGCCCAGCAGACAGCAGCTTCACTCCTCTGTCTCCTGGATGATTGTAGCTCAGGTCCAGCTCTCTCAGGTGGGAGGGGTTGGATCTCAGAGCGGCGGCCAGAGACGTGCAGCCTCCCTCTGTGATCTGACAGCCTGACAACCTGGACACACACACACACACACACACACACACACACGCACACACTAAGCAAGGTTTGGTTTGGGGTATCAAATAAGAGTAATTTTGCCGCTTTTGTTAACAAGCGTTTTGTGAAATGATTTAATGATTTATTATAAAACTGTCAAATGCCAACAGAAAGTATAATTATCATTAATTGATGTAATGATCTTGTTTTTGGCTTTGTGTTACATTTGCTGGAGAAACATAAAAATTATATCCAGCATTCAAGAACTCAACGACCGGTGCTTGAACTGGAACAATAAGCCAGGAGTCCTCATAGGATACGCAGTGGCAGTAATGAGTTATACTCTAAGTAAAGGTATGCAGCTGGGCTGAAATCTAATGTGCCGGTACTTCCATACTTAACGATGAAGGCAGAATGAAAGAGAATAATGAATCTCCCTTGCGTAAATTCGTTCTCATCGACTAAAACTTGTATTCCAGAAGGGTGGCAACACACATCTAGGAGTAATCTAAAGGATGAAGTCCTACAGACTTTTTAAAAATCTTCTCCGACATTCATACGTCTGTAGAGCAGCATTTAAATGTTCCATCCACCGAACTAATAGTCGTCTCCTGACCTGAGAGTTTCCAGTTTACAGTGAGGACTCTCCAGTCCGGCAGAAAGCAGCTTCACTCCAGAATCCTGCAGGTCGTTGTGACTCAGGTCCAGCTCTCTCAGACTAGAGGACGTAGAGCTGAGAACTGAGGCCAGAGCTTCACAGCTTCTCTCCGTCAGGTTACAGCCAACCAGTCTTAAAAAAGATGCATAGTAAACATGTGAAAACATTAATTTCTACATTTAACTGGAGATATACCTACATTTTGGTTGGCACTACTTTTATAGCATTTTCTGAAATCACAAGTGATCGACTGACATAAGAAAATGCTTCTAAATTATAAATGTTTGTCTCATTGGTAATTTAGGTCACTCTCTATAGGTTGACACATTGACACTGATAAAACCTCTACAAAATCACATCAATTAAGTACACGATAAACTCACAAAGCACCTTTGGCAATAGACACAGCCTCATTGCCTGTGAGGAAAACAACAGTGGTGCTGGTAACGACTGTGGACCAACAGTCCTCAGCTCGTCATTGTGAAGAAAAGAAATAGCATGTGGGCTCTTCATACCTGAGAGTGTCCAGCCTCCAATGTGGATCCTCCAGCCCAGCAGACAGCAGCTTCACTCCTCCGTCTCCTGGATGATTGTAGCTCAGGTCCAGCTCTCTCAGGTGGGAGGGGTTGGATCTCAGAGCGGCGGCCAGAGACGTGCAGCCTCCCTCTGTGACCTGACAGCCTGACAACCTGGAGACACACACACAGACACACACACACACACACACACACACACACACACACACACACACACACACACACACACACACACTGTGGGTAGGAATCTTCTTGAATGTACCTAGCACCTTTTTATTCTGATAATTGGTGCCAAGATTTGATTCAAAATCAATTCTCGACTCAATATGGAACATAACTGGCAGTTAAGCGAACTGGTCTTGATGAAGGTCTCTGTGTGACCGAACACACAAACCGGAAGGTTGGCGAGAGTACACAGATTTAAACTATGATGATTTGTTATGGTTTGCAATGGTATGTTGTGGTCTTCTGCCTCCATGAGAATATTTAAATTATAATTTGCTACCACCACTGGCCGAGTGAAGTTTATAAAAGAACAGAAATTGGTGTACGTGTTCTGAAGTAAGGGAGAAAGGAGGGCGCCGTTGTGCTTCTAGTAACATTATCAATGTCTGCAGCAGTGGAGAGCACTCTCTCCGCTGTAACGTTAATAACAGGGAAACCCATCTTTATCCACAGTGCTGCAATGGCGTAGTTCTTTTGAAATAAACCAGACTATGGACCAAGTTCACTTCTTTACCTAATCAGAGTTGGCTGAAGTGTTGTTATGCGGTTTGTTATGCGTGTGATGGTCGGCCAACTCAGAGTTTGGTACTTTGCTTTTGCGAACGTTAGCCTGTTGGTGACGGTGAACAAGATATTCATAAATTACTTGACCATCTTACAAAGGTAGCTGTCAGGTTAATAAGTCCCAAATCCACCCAAATGCTGACTTATTTTACGGAAGATAACTCTGGTATGTTTGTGCTGCACATTGTACGGTTGCTTGACTGTGCCCTCGCGGCTGGCTGCTGCCATTTTTTGTTCGTTCAACATAACTTTATTAACGACAGAAAATCTATCTTTGGAATCTGAGAATCAACTCTGATTCATGGAAGATGAAAATCACGATTCTTATGTGAAGAGATTTTTCTCCACCCCTAACAAACACACCTGAGTTTCTGTCTATCAAAAAGAGTAATTTTGCTACTTTTGAGTTGAGCTATGGCTTTGAAAGGGTTTATGATAATGCTGTCAAATTCAGGCAGAAGGTGTAACAGTCAGAAGTTGACTTAATGATCTGCTTTGTGTTAAATTTGCTGGAGAAATACAAAAATCATACCTAATATTCAAGGACAAGAACCAGGGCTTGAACTGGAATAATAAGCCTGGAACCTTCAAAGGATGCACATGCAGAATTTGGGGGCACAAATTGTTTTAAAGTATTATTCATTTGATGGATCAAATAAATGATACAAATACAAAATAGTAATAGTAGTTTGCACTAATTATAAAAAAAATGTCCCTGCCTGGCTCTGAGCACTGATTATGGAGAGTTAGAAGGCATGAGCAGAATTTTTTTTTTTTTTTCTTAGCAGATTTTCCAACATCACATATTGTCCCTGGCATGGCTGAACATTTGAGCCGACAATTGGCCCATTTAGCTCAGTCAAATATCTAGAGATTAGAAAGTAGCGGTAATGAGTTACACTGCTGTTACTCCTATACACCTTTCGATTTCAAGACCCAACAACGATGGAAGCAGAAAAGAATTCATCTTTCCTTACATACAATCATTCTCTGGCACTAAAAATTTGAATTCCAGAAGGGTGGCACCACGCATTTAAATTCGACATTCGTTCTTCTGTAAAGCAGCACTCAAGCGGTCGTCTCCTGACCTGAGAGTTTCCAGGGAACAGTGAGGACTCTCCAGTCCGGCAGAAAGCAGCTTCACTCCAGAATCCTGCAGGTCGTTGTGACTCAGGTCCAGCTCTCTCAGACTAGAGGAAGTGGAGCTGAGAACTGAGGCCAGAGCTTCACAGCTTCTCTCCGTCAGGTTACAGCCAACCAGTCTTAAAAAAGATGCACAGTAAACATGTGACAACATTAGTCTCTATATATACTGTGAGTTATAACAACATTTTGGTAGCCAATACTTTTATAGCATTTTCTTAAAACATACAACTTTATTTGAATGACCGAGGAAAATACTTCCAAATTACAAATGTGACAATTCTGGTTCACTTGGGTTGACAAACTGACACTGATAAAGTCTCTACATAGTGACCTCAGTTAAGTACACTTACAAAACACAAGTGAGTGCGTTAGAATTCACACTTTTCAACTTCAAGCCAGTAGTTCGTAAAAAAGCAGCAGTGGCAGGAATTAGATACAACGGCTCTTGTTAAAAAGCAAGATTCGTCAGTCTGGTCAATATTACAAAGATTTTAAAGCATGTAGAATAACGCTCAGTGGCTCAGTTTATTAGGTACAGTCCTCTCTCTTCTCTCACAAACAATTGAATTCTGGACATCGTGGCCTTCTCTCTTTTGTAGCAGTTGTACAATATGCTACATATGTACTGTATGTTTCTTCCTCCCCTAACAGCCTAAAAGGCCTAACTTACACTTTCACTTCACTTCTTTAACTGATCTCCTTGCACTTTTTCTTTTTGAACAGATTTAGTACTTGGTGCCTACTCCAAGATCTCCTCCTGTACTGAAGCTTGAGTGTTATCCCTCACTTGTAAGTCACTTCGGATAAAAGTGGTTGCCAAGCGAGTAAATGTAAAGCCTCCCCCCTGCTTCCAGTTTTTGTGCTAAGCTAGGCTGAACGTGTGCTGGACCTCTCTCTGTACCGGACCCACAGAGATGAAACTGATGTGTAACATCCATGTGTAACATCTGGCTTTGGAGAAGACAGCGAACAAGGGATTTCACTAAATTATGGATTTGTCTTAAACCTGTTTGGAAGATTGGAGGGGTACATGATTACTACATACGAGTGACTTGCACCACCCATATGCATTAAATACACTGTGCAGCACCTAAACTGAGGTGCCTGGAGGTGCAATGGTCGTAGTACCTGAGTCTTTGGAGTTTACATTTGGGACTTTGTAGGCCATCAGAGAGCAGCTTCGTCCCGTAGTCCTGCAGTTTATTTCTGCTCAGATCCAACTCCTCCAGACCAGAAGACTTCAAGCCGAGAACTGATGAAATATACTTGCAGCATCTGTCAGTGAGGTTACAGTCACTTAACCTAAAATGAAAAGCAAAATAACTTAACATTTTGTACTTTCACACTTTCCTCTGTCCTAGCACACTTAGACATAACCTCACAGCCACAGAGTAGTTGGGTTTCTTATGGTAAAACACTTACAAAGATGTCTTTGACGCTTTGACCACTGGCAGCAGCCTCTCCAGGACTTCATCTGATCTGTGGTATTTCTTCAGGTCAAAGACGGCCGAGTCTTCGTTGGAAACGAGCAGCAAAAAGGCCAGAGCTGACCAATGTGCAGGGGAAATTTTACTAAAATCTCCTGACCTCTGATACCTTTGGACTTGCTCTACCAGAGACTGGTCACCCAGCTCATTTAAACAGTGGAATAGATTGATACTCCGGTTGGTACGAGACAGGTTCCTGATCTTAATGTGAATGTAGTTGATTGTCTGCTGGTGGCTCTGCAGACGTCTTCTTTTAAATCCAAATACTTGCTGAAGAAGTTTCAGATTTTTATCCTGTGACAGGCCGAGCAGGAAGCGCAGAAACAAGTCCCATTGTCCATAATCGCTGTCCAAAGCCTTATTCACTGCGTTTTTGTGGAGAAGGGCGATAGGAATTTCTCCGTTTTTTGGCGCCACAGTCACGCTCCTACGGCTGGGAAGCAGATTTTCTCCGCTATCTATGAAGGTCTCCAATACATACAGAGCTGCAAGAAACTCCTGAACACTTAAATGTACAAAAGAGTAACACTCGTGTCTGTGAAGACCGTATTCTTTTCTTATGATCTGTGTACAAACTCCTGAAAAAACTGCAGCTTGTTTCAGATCAATTTCACAATCTTTCAGATCTTCTTTATAGAAGATGATGTTGCCCTTCTGTAGCTGTTCAAATGCCAGCTTTCCCAATTTCATGATCAAAGCTTTTTCTGCTTCACCTGCCTGATAATCCCTCTGTTGTTTTTGCTTGGTCTGGATGATCAGGAAGTGTGTGTACATTTCAGTCACAGTCTTGGGCAGCTCATTTTCGTGTGTGTCTGCGAGGAGACTCTGGAGAGCCGTGGCTGCAATCCAACAGAACACTGGGATGTGGCACATGATGTAAAGACTTCGCAACGGCTTTGACTGAAGATGACTGAAGATCTTCTGAGCCATGTCCTTGTCACTAATTTTCTTTTGAAAGTACTCCTCCTTCTGCTCATCATTAAAGCCTTGTACCTCGGTGACTCTGTTGATGAACTCGGGAGGAATCTTACTGGCTGCAGCTGGTCTACCTGTGATCCAGACCAAGGCTTTGTGGAGGAGGTTCCCGTTGATTAAGTTGGATAGCAGGATGTCTAGTGTCGCAGCCTCCATGATACTGCGGCACATTTGATTTGAGTCCAGGGGGAACGTGCTTTCGTCCAGGCCGTCGAAGATGAACAAAACAGTAGAATTTTTGAAGTTGAGTATTCCCAAATCCTTCACTTCTTCAAAATAGTTACCTATCAACTCAGTAAGACTCAAACGTTTGTCTTTTATTAAATTCAAGTCTCTGAATGTGAATGGAAATATGTACTGGATGTTTTGATTGGCTGTTCCTTCTGCCCAGTCATGAGTAAATTTCTGCACAGCGACAGTTTTTCCAATGCCAGCAATTCCCTTCGTCAGGACTCTCTGGGGAGGGTTCTCTTCATTTGATAAAGGTTCAAAGATGTCATTAAGGTGGATTTTCCTCTCCTCACTCGTACACCTTGTATATTCTAATTCAATCACTTCATGTTCACTATTAACCTCGCCATTGCCTCCTTCTGTGATGTAAAGCTCCGTATAGATCTTGTTTAAAGGAGTTGCTGATCCATCCTCTTTCGGTCCTTGAAACAGATTCTTTGTTTTATTTTGAAGGTAAGATTTTAGTTCAGCTTGGCACCTTTGGATGTTTTCTGAAAGATGAATTAAAGTATAGTGACATTAATGACAATTAATTGCTCATAACCTGTTAAGTTAGCATATGTGTGCTAGGTTTTTTGGACAAACTTGAAAAACCAAATATCCCAGAAAGAGACCTGGATCACACTAGTTCCAGACTTGAGTTTACCTTGGGTTACGACGGATTTCTGGTCCATGTAAATGCAAAAAGAAAAAAAGAAAAAACAAAATGTATCGAACCCAACAGGACTCCAGAATTATGCTATATGGTTAAATCAATAATAATAAATCTGTTTAATTTGAGATGATTACACCAATAAAAGGTAGCTATGCTGGTAGGCTATCAAGATTCAGGTTAACAACACTTGTTCAAAAAGCAAAACATCATGCAAAGTGCAGGATGGACAGATGTTTAACACTCAAACATCTGTAAAATCAAAAATATGTAAAGGCCCTCTCGCCCATATGGCAGAAAAGGTGTATCTAAGGAAAGATTCAGTTCATGATTTTTATCATTTTATTTGGATAAAATTCAACTTGTCTACTTTGTTCTTCCCTTTCTCTGTGGTGATAAAGCTTTCAAAAGAGGAGCACTGAAAAAATGTTTAAGAACAACTGATACAGACACATATTGATGGTTTATTTAAATTAAGGCTTTTTTGGTTGTATTTGATGAAATAGGAGAAATCGCCACACAACACGTTAACAGTTAGCTAACAGCTAATAATCACTTGTGTGCAGCCTCATTACTTCCCCTCTCTGTTTTACTTGGCTGCCAAACTTTGCAAACAATTCACTCTAAGTAGGTGCTACCAGCAGGAAAGTGCAGTAAAAAGCAGTTTTGTGGTCTGATTGTGAAAAGCACGATACCTTTGGTTTTGGGAGGAACAGCGTCAGTCTCAACTGTCCTGGCAGGTGATTGGACTGAAAGAGAAACGTGGAACATCTCTTGAGAAAGACACGCAAAATAAATGCATTTAGTTACATTTTAGGCAATTATACAATTCAGCATAATAATGCATTCGATTTATAAATTCAGGGGAAACATTTACCATATGTGTTGTTGACATTGAGAGTTAGATCCCTTTTCACATGAACACCGGTAAACTGAGGTGTGTTGACGACACCTCCACTCTGGGCAGTGACTGTCATGTTTCCAGTTTCCTTCTGAGTTATAGCTGCATGAAAAACAGACAAAATGATCAGGAGCCAGGAGCCACGACTCAATTTCCTCCATTCATCACCTTACCAGTGAATAAGGGGTTCAGAGATTCTGTTTTGTCATAGATGATTTAGCAAAAATGTTAAGACGAAGAACAACTACAGCTCGGTAAAAATGTGACACATGGGACTGACACACATTTAAGTTTGACCTGATAACATTCGTTGGACTTTTCTTGACCTACGGGTACACACATGGAGCCCAGTTGGTTTCAGCTTGACGGGATGACGTAGGGGGCCTTGTGGGCCCACCACTCATAAGATTGGATGTGAGCGTTGGGTACACCACCAATTGTGGCCTTGTCATGCTGAGCCCAGGATATGAAAACTGGTTGTAGGACCGTGGTACATCAACACTCCTTGACTGGGAAGGAGTTTGTGCAGGAGTTGGACCAGTAATGGCTCTGGAACCAAACTTCTTGATAAGGGTTGAACTCAGGGTTGAAAGGTGCCGACTAAAGATATTGTCAAATGGACTCCTGTAACCGACTAACATGTCCACTACAGAGGATGCAGAAGTTGAAAGCTCAAGGGAGGCCATGTCCATTCCTCTGGCAGACATCCAGACAAACGGACATGGCCTCAAAAAAATCCAAAGCATAAAAGCTCAGTGGCAAAGGTGCCAAAGTGCGTCTTCAATGACGAGTGCAGGTCTGGCTGACTGAAGTGATGGTTTCCATTTTTAAAAAAGGGGACCAAATGTGTGCTCCAACCACCAGGGTGTTACAGCCTCCCTGGGAATGCTTATGTTCAGGAAGAAGGGAAGAAAAACAGAGAACCCAGCAACAGTGAAAACAGTGAAAAGGTCAGAAAAAGGAAAAAACAGTGGACTAGGTGTTTACCTTAGCAAAGATACAGGAAAACTCATGTGAGTTTCACCAGACAACACGTGTTTTGTGTTTGGTGCCACGTCAGCAGTAATGAAGACGCTGTGCTGAACTATCGTGGTGAAGAAGCTCTGGACTTACCGGTTTATCTTAAGGATCAATTTGAATTCCTAAAATAATTACAATGGAAAAAAAAAAAAAAAAAAAAAAAAAAAAGCATACAAAAAAAATACCCAAAAAAAAAAAAAAACACAAGTATAATAAATATATAAAACAGTCTAACAGTCTAGCTCAGATATTTTAAAAATAATACATTGTTAAGCAGTCCGAACACAACAAGTAGACATGACATAGCTAGCAGCTGAAAGATGCCTCTGGCGATGCCGAGAGGGGTAATAAAATAGTGAGAAACATTGATCAACTTTGTTTCGATCAGTTTTACCATTATGTTTACAAACATCACTGACGCAAACAAACCTACACAGCATCAGAAAAGTCTAACAGTTGTTGTGATGTTCTGATTTGATACAGATAAGTAAATGGGTCAGAGTGATACCAGACCTTAATCCTGTGTTTTTAGCTTTAAGATTGGAGCCACCTTTTCGCACATATTTGGATTATTCGATTTCTGTGCTGCAGACAGGGCTAGCGCTTAGTGGGAACAAATTTTACTCTAATTCTGCAAATAAATCATGATTCCAGCGCCATTAAAACGACATCCAGTTTGTCTTATTCCCAGGATTTAATGAAGACCTATGACATGACACAACTATCAAAGAAATAATGTTCTATAATGTTGTAAAACTACAAAGTGAAAGTCTCACACAGTAAATACAGTATGCTATGAAAGAGATTGAAATATGCTGATGAAAGTATTATACATTCTGAATTACTGATGACACACTTCATTATTTCCTTCTTTACTGATTCCCCTACTAACCACAAAGGCGAATGAGGTCCACTGAGGTCGAATATTTACTGGGCCGCTGCTTGTAAGAAATGATTGTGCATTGGTTTTAGTGCTGACGGGTCAAACTGGCAGAAGAACTACCAGGAACAGAAACCAGGACTTCTTGACTTGAACACTGGCAGGATATTCTGTCCATCCTGCGCAAATGTTTTTTACTGAAATAAGAAAACTTTGATTTTTTTGTGAAGAGATTTTATAGGCGGGTTCACACATTCATTTGCATTCATCCAATTCTATTATTATATTATATTATATTATTATCTATTTTTCCACAAAAAAATGACTTCTGAACATCATCCCACAGAATCATGTTTTGGACCCTTTTTCTTCCCTCACTCATCAGAGGAACACTTGGTGTATGTGGTGTTCTGCAGCAGAAGAACTGACAAGACAGGTTGGGTCAAGTCAAGTATCTTACAGTTACTGATAAGAGTCTGAACATCTGCTTTCTTTCTGCCTCAGGCAGAGCTGGACTGTGACTGTGACTCTTTTAAGCCTGTGTGCTCATAAATTGTGATACTTAATAAGGAAAGAAAAACTAGCATCTTACCGTACTGTGATGTTTCTGGATCCACAGTCTGGTCAGTTGTAAACCAGTTTCCCATTCTGCATTCCTTCACACAACTTCCCTGACTTCAGATGTGAAGAATAAAAAACACACTTGGAGCTGAAATGACAATGCAAATGCAATTTGATCACGTGAAAACAGGAAGTGGTCCCGTGTGGTTTTTTGTTAACGCCCATAATTCTCCATTAACCCATCTGTATCTCTTTGCGCTCAGTTAAATAGAAAGTAAAATACTCAAACAGAATTAATTTCAATGTTATTTTTATTTTTCAAATGAAAAGGTTTGTGAGAAATGGAAGAAGATGCTCAATAGCGATGAAACTTAAGTTACTGTTTTTGATATCACCAAACTTAAGTTTGAATGTAATGGGGAAAACTTTGTCCATTGTTTTAAATATCTTGGTATCACAGAGAATCATAAGTTTGCCATTCAAGAGAATTTGATTTACCTGTAGATATTAGATTTCGATTTTTTTTTGACAGGTTAGTCACGCCTGTTATATTGTGTGAATGTGAAGTATGCTGGTTTGAAATAATAGGAACAACGTCAGCCTCATCTGTCCCGACAGCTGAAAGAGAAACGTGGAACATTTCCTGAGAAAGACACGAATAATTAAATGCATTTAATTTTAGGCAATTACACAATTCAGCATAATCATGCATTCGATTTATAAATTCAGGGGAAACATTTAGAGTTAGTGACCGTCACAGGCAGCGACTGTCATGTTTCCAGTTTCCTTCTGAGTTATAACTGAATGAAAAACAGACAAAATGACCAGGAGCCAGGACTCAATTTCCTCCAGTCATCACCTGACCTGTGAATAAGGGGTTCAGAGATTCTGTTTTGTCATAGATGATTTAGCAAAGATGTTAAGACGAAGAACAAATACAGCTCGGTAAAGATGTGACACATGGGACTGACACACATTTAAGTTTGACCTGGTAACATTCGTTGGACTTACAGAACTACAGAACTACAAAGGTGAAATTGTTTAATATGTGAAAGGGATCCAGGTTAAAAACAAAAATGTGAGGGTGCCACCTGGGGATTCTATCGTTCTGCTCCGGGGACTTCAATGCTCATGTGGAACTTTCTGCACCTCCTGGGGGAAGCTGGGGACGTGACATTCAAGTAGGCCTTGTTCAAAGCCAGCTCAGCTGCTCGGAGTTTTGGCCAGAAGGTTGTCTGTGCTTGTCATGGCAACAACCGAAAACCTTACTGGTAGAGACCAGTGGTCAAGAGGAATGTTGAGCTGAAGAAGTCCTTTCTGGCTTGGTGGGCCCAGGGGACTCCCGAAGAACCAAACGGGTATCTGGAGGTCAGAAGAACCACAGATTCTTTAGTCACAGAAGTAGAAACTCAAATGTGGTTTTGAGGAGGACTCGTGGCCGTGTCCCCTGAGGTATTTTGTGGGGGATAACGACCAGCGCAAGCAGCGCTCTGACAGCTTGGTAATTTCCTGACCTTGAAATTCTGCATCTGTGTGATACTTTGGCGCAGAGCAATGCAAGGAAAACGCGCAGCAATGATGGAATAACGCTTAAAAAGTAAACCATGAACCATTTTGACTAATAGCAGCCAGTGGATGCATTTATATTGGTATAAAATAGTAACGTTTATTGTGCAGAAACGTCAGCAAATCAGTCTGCATTCATCTGTACTTCTACAAGTGTATAGTTCTAACAGTATCTGTTGTCGTCAGCTGCTCTATAATATATGTGAAAAGCTTGCAGCCATCTGATGGCAACAGGACACTTACATTGATAAATCAGCAGCCTCTAATTTCAGAGGTGTCGCGCCAGTGCACGGCCGTCCACTGTGTTTGCCTTTATTGAGTAACCTGCAGCCGACACCAGGCTGCTACAAATCAACCCCATACATAAAACACAGATTGGTGCGGTCACATAATTTTTTTTATCATTTATTTCTATCATCATCGTGCAAGTTAAATAAACACCCACACCATCCGCCTCTGGCTGCCGATTTGTGATGCTGTGCGTTCAGGTCATGCCGCTCGAAACCATCGAGACAACAATAGAATTTCCTGAAGAGGCCTCTTTTTTGCTGCGCTTTTGCAGTCATGCATCACTGTCATTGGCACAGCGGTTCGGGAGCAATGAGACCACTGATGTGTCTGGCTAAGAGCTTGCTAATCACCACAGCCTCCGATTTATTCCACTTCACCCAGCATTTTTGCACTTTGCACTGCTGCAATGAGCAGGTGCTCTGGGGGAAACCCACAAAGCCCATGTGCCCGAGACCCAAACCGTTGGGCTTGTGCGGTTACAATAGGGCCCTAGGTTTCATTGCCAACTTACAGTGATTGCAACCAGCCCACTTGTTTGTTAATCTCCTCAGTCAGAAGCCGGGGAGGTTTGGTGAAGAATCTAAGCTTGTGCTGGAGATACAGATGGACATTTTGGGGCCTTTTGTCAATCGGGAGTAAATAAAACATGAAGTATAAAAATGTAACATTCGGTCCTGCTTCATGCTACTTTGTGGAATGAACTGCAGGATAATGGAAATGTTACATGAATTTGAAAATAGCTATTACACCCAAAAACTACGGGGAAGTGCAGTTGAAGTAGTAGCTTTGTTACTCCCCAACGCTGACAGTAAGTCCCTACCCATCTCAAGATGTTGAGAAATGGGATTGTTTTTTTTTCTCCTTCTCCATACATACAGTGGGTGGACAAAAGGCCAGACACCCTCTCCGGTGTATTGCAATCCAATACTAGCGCATAAAAATGCTAAGAAGACTCAGTGTGCCACTACTCAACAAAAACTGAACTGTGTCTCCTCCGTTCAGGCCTGCAGAGGAAATGACGAAAAACCTTTCCTGTCGATGAACCACAGAGAGGAAACTTGCTGCTGAGTCAGAGTTCGTCTTATTGCACTTCTGAAATTTCCCACTACCTTATTATTGAGTCGGGCCCAGCTACCTCACTTATTAATGTTCAGTTTTTGTTGATACTTGTTGGTGTGGGGACTTTTTTTTGGGAAACTTGTATCTACTTTGCTACTGCAGTTGTGGCCCGTAGCTGATATGAAAAGGTCTTTCTGTTATAGTTTTTCCACAAACTACAGGAATAAAGTGATCTGGAATTGAATTGAGTAAATGACAATAAGACTGTTTTATTACAAAATGATATAAATATAATTCAATATAGCTCATGTTCTATTTCATGTGTTGTTCTACAAATCATTACAGATAATTTATCCTCTGTTTACTACATGATTCTTATAGAATCTGGCACGGGCCGCACGTGACGGTGTGTCTCCAGACGGGTCTTTGTGGGCCGGGCCAAGTGAAAAGTCCCGGGCCCTTGTTTTATCCCCGGTCCGCCCCCTGAACCCAGGAACTGGTGGTGAGAATCCTGGCCGGGGACTCTCTGCAACCGTTGCAGACACATTCTCAAACGTAGATTTTCTGTAGAAGCATTTTTATCTCCCATCTCACAATAGGTTGCGAAGTCACTTCTGAACATCCCTCCACAAACAAATGTTTTGTAGCGTTCGGCAGCAGACGACCTGAGAACAGGTTTGGGCTAGTTACTTATTTGCCTTTGATCGCTTGAGACAGCAGCAAGTATTTCTGCGTATTCGTATTACTCATCAGATCATCTAGTCATTACAGACTACAGATGTCTGCATCTCGTCTTTCCCAGTTTAACAGAAAATAAAACACTCTTGCAGAATCTATTTTAACTCAGTCATTTAGTTTTTCAAAAGAAGAGCTTTGTACTTGTTCGTGTAACATGTGATGTACATAATTAGGCCCGTAACTTCTGAAGAAACCCACTTGGTCTGGACTGTTGAAGCTTCATAGTAGTCTCAGATAAACTTTAGAATATATTTTTGAACAGAGCGAGGACCGTTCACCTTGGCCCGCTTAGCGCGTGTTATGATCCCGGGTCATATTCGTGACACGGCAGATGTGTCTCTCCTCCCCTCGGTGTGTGTGTGTGTGTGTGTGTGTGTGTATTGATGATGAATAAGATGGGACCCTGTGACTGGTCCATTCTAAGGGATTGCTGCCTCTGGACTGGACCAATGGACGGCAGCAGTTCTTTAAACCCCAGCTGACAGGTTCTGCCGTCTCTCCTTCAGGTTCCGTGTCCGTATTTAGTGATTCCGACTGACTTGTTTGTACAGTGTGTTTTGTGAATACCACCCTGTAAATATATAAACATGGAGCACCTACCGCCTTTGACTTCACTGTGTCCTCCTCCACTTCCTTAAACCAAACCTGGAATCAGTGGCATAGAGTCACATCGAATAACGATCAGATAAAGTTAAGGCAAAGAAGAAGCAGAAGAAGTGGAAGTCATTGTAATAGAAGTGCCCTCACTGGGGTCATGATCGTTGGTGTGTATACGTTTTTGAGTTCTGAGGCTTTGCAGCAGATTCTACTGAAAACGTTTTCACTGCCGAGGCCATAAGTGAACACAGTGAGCGACATCTGCTGGTGAAATGCACCTGGTGCAGTCAGACGATGCCGGCACAGGGGTGTGTTACATCTGTGTTTCCAACGAACCGATGTGTTTTTCTCCAAAAAGACGTGACTTCACTTCCCACAGTGTTGAGATGACTGAGGCGGAAAGGAGGGAGAGAAAGAAATGACAATTTGGTGTGAATTCAAAACAGGAAAAGAGCAGAAAGAAGGAGGCAGCAAATTCAAAGAGAGAGGGTTCAAGACAGAAAAGGTAGGGGTAAAGAAGTAAACTGTGGAGTATGGCGTAAAAGAAGGTGGTAAAGAAGAAAACAGTTAGCAGAAGAAAGGGAGGGAAGGAAAGGAAGGAAATGGGGAAAGAATGAAAGCACAGGGAAAAGGAGAGGAAGGCGAGAGCATGTGGTGGTAGGTAGAAAGGAAGATGGAATCAGGAAGAGAGTTCAAACCAAACAAAAAGCTCACCACTTCATTTGTGTGTTAAAGGACAATTCTGGTTTAGTACATTTTGGCTCTTATTTTCATCGTTTGAAGATACTTTCTATCAATAATCAAACTATACTCAACAAGTTCATAGCAGACATCTGCGAACGCGGTGACATCAGTAAAAAAAAAGCCTGGAAACACGTGGTGAATTTTCCAGCCGATTGTGGTGGTCAACAGCTTCCCAAGGTAGTATGACCGAAGCTCCGTTTGAATTTGAGCAATACCATTTTTCCCAGCATGTGAAGGATGATGGTGTATCGGGCAGCAGGGCGTCAGTCTCATCGTGTTCGTCCTGTGCCGTATTCTCGGCCTCATCATGGACGGCATATTGTGGTTGTGTGGAAGTTGATGGAAGTGCTGCAAGAGAAAGAATACGTATGAATCCAAGGAGAGAGAGAGGGAAGGTGAGAGAGAGAGATGGAGCGAGATCAGATGGAAACCAAAAAAAAAAGGGTCCAGTAAGCCTTGGATACCCTGGACTTACAGTTCATGTCAGTGTCAGAAGTGGGAGCCTGGATGGAAAAGGTTCCAATGGCTGGAAGAATTTCAACAATGCTCCTGAGGCCAAAATTAAAAAACAAACGAAATGCCGAGAAAGTGATTTTTGTGCATAGATTGAGAAAATACTAGCACAGTGGCCATATATTGGGCTCCACAACGAGATAATTAGACGGAAAACAGTCAGTTCTATAACGAGACTATTCTTCCTAAGTTAGCTCACTGGCTGGCTCGCAGCGTGATGCTAAGCTAACATCTACTACACATTAGCTGGCTAAAATAACCATCAAGGTGTCTCACAAGCCCAATTTTCTACGTTATCATGCCTCTTTCTTTGAAGGGTTGATGGTAAATGTATATCAACTATTACTATTTTATACCCAGATGTCAGCTAAATACGTAACGAATGAATCGACAGCTAGCTTTAAAAATGCATTGTTAGCGAGCTAAGCTCAGTGAGCTAGCTGGATAGTTAGTAGTCATAGCTGGCCACTTAGCGATACCGTAATATGTAAGAGTTTGCCAATAGGCTGCGTATCACTCAGATGCCGTTAAAACCTAAATTAACTTGTGACTTGCTTTTTCATAGCCCACATCTGTGTGTCAATTTGCCAATAGCGAATAACACTCGTCAGCAGATTAGAAAACAAGTGTTTCAAGAGATGTTGCCACAAGCTGCGACTCATCAGAACAGAAATGCTTAACAGGATTAACGGACACGTCACCTACCTAGCTAACAGTAGCACATTTGTCTGCACAGACATTATGAAGTAAAAATCCATCTAATCATTAGCACCACTCCCTCCCTCAAACTGACTGGACATCGGAGAACCTCCCGATACCGTGTGGCAAAGCTCCGTCAGACTGAACTCCGCTCAAGGCAAAAGGTCGGGTCAAGTCACGGAAACGAATGAGGTCTGGCGAACAGGGACCTTGGTCCCTTCGTTTAGGGCAGAAAAACGTGGTGTCACACACTCTGTACTGATGGATGAGACCGTGACCTCTCTCTCTCACAGACACACACGGCGGCACAAACATAGCAGCTGGGCTGCCTCGTGCGCAGTTATAAAAAGGCTGACATTGTTCGGACTGTAACTGGACTCCTGCAGGCCGCAGGATGAGCTGCTCAGGACCGACGCGACTATTCTTAGATCTTTTGTTGTGCTGACGACTGTCTGTGTCTGCCATCACACTGACGACATGTGGAAGGTCAAACGTGAGTGTCCCGTCGTTTTCACTGCATGCCTCTCTGTTTTTCACACAGGAAACTAACTCGCCGTTTTAGTTTGTTATATCTGGCTGACTAAACGTTTGCTCTGTCCAGATACAGGGATGAGGTGCACGTGACTTTCTCTGAACACAAGAATCTTCCGTGTTATAAAATGTTGTATTGTATCCTGTGCCCCCCCACCCGCTTAATGTCTCTTTTTGACTTTATACAAGAAAAACATCAAGTTCTTTACACATGTTCGGTTTTGATGTGGAGTTTTTAATTTGCTTTATAGTTTGAGCTCGCAACAAACATAAATGTGGGTCTTCAGTGATAATTAACACGTGTACGATTAGAAAACACTGGGAGGATGAATAGTTCCTTTGAAGGCAAGTGTGTTAACATTTCAATCATGATGGCAACTACTCATTTTCACTGCTAGGTTCTCAATTAACTAATTTTAAAGTGATAATTGGTTTTATCTTTGTACACATAACAATTTTCCAGGCACAATTTATTTCTAAATATCTTTTTATCCCAAGGTTTTTTACAATTGATTCATCAACTCATCAAAACAATTTGTTAATTAAACAATCTTTCCAAATTTACATTGTGCAGCAAAACACAATGAGGTGAAAAGAGTGAAAACGTCTTTAAGAGGTTTGATCAATGAAATTTTTGACATTTTTCTCCTGTTGCAGCTCCAGTTGCGTTTCCCATGGAGACGAGGTACCGGCCGATTTTAGAGGTGATGATCCAGCGATACGGGGCGAGTTAGCAATGCCTCCATAGCGAGCTGAAACTGAAGCTAAACTGAGCATCATTAATGTGACGGAGAGCCAGTGCAGTACTCATGTTCCCTCTGACGGACGGTGACAACTTTGCCGTCAATTGCAGGGAACTTCCTGGATCCGTTCAACTTAAAATGACAGGATGAAAATGAACACGGTGTTTCTAATTCATTAATTCGGTCATGGTGGGTTGCCTTCCTTCCCTACTTATGCCCTCTGAATTTTCACCATCAAGCTGATATTTTTTCTCGTCATTACATAACCAGAGACCATTTTAAAGTCCCGCTGCGGATGTTGCGATTATCATTTACAACATATCTCTAGAATCTGTGCAGGTCTTAAAAATGCCATCAGAATAATTTAGCTAAGGAATTTATTCTGTTCCAAAAAGCGAATAGTAAAAGGAAACTTGGTGCTTGTCATACCTGAATTTACAAACCTTACCCCATGTTGGCAAAACAGTCTCACTTTAAGGTCCATTTAGATGCTCCTCTGGCCCATGATCCACCTCAGAAGATGGAGTTTCCCCAGTTTTCTTGGAATTTCAGCTGCTCGAGTTTTCTGAGCAATTGAAAGACTTCTCGTCCACACTGGCTCAACAGTTGAGACTGAAAGTTCATTCTTGAGAAGACTGGTTGCTGCGGAAGACTGCGTAATACAATCAAAGGCTCCGGCGGTCAGACTGTTTCGTCACCTGTTGTTTCCAAGGCTAAGAATGGACTTTCAATCTTACCTTTAAAGCCAAAATCGATGAGAAAATCCTTAAAGCCCTCAGAGGAATAGAAGTTTGACTGTCCACGGCTCCATCTGCTGTGATAAAAAGTCATGTGATATTATTGAAAGCTCTAGCACAGCTACTAAATGAGCCTCGTGGTCAAAGTGTTTCGCCATCCGCAGCGTCCAAGAGATGAACTTTCAGACTCAGTCCTTCCACCTATTTTCGCCTTCCGACCTGGAAATTTCCTGCTCGTTTTCTGCCGCAGTGTCTTTTTTGATACTACCTGCGGGGGTCGCCAAAGCCACACATTTTCAAATCATACACGCGGCAGCGGCCCAAAGTATCTCCTCTGTTGGGTAGAGATCTGTTACCTTGTTCTTCCAGAGCTAAGCGAGCTTGTCAAGACAAAGATCTAACGCTGCAAGACTAAGTTGATCTTGATCATTTCTTATTTAAGCAAAAAAAATCAACTCCATGTGACTGTATAAAACAGCTAAAATGGATGACAGTTAAACTTTTTTTTTAAAACTATTGGCATCATTCTGGCTAACAGCTCTTCCGTGTGCGTCCAGAGTTTGGTGCCCCCCGACCCCATGTCCCAGTTCCACCTGAGGAGAGGTTCCCCTGAGGAGGAGTTTCCTGACCTTTGCAGGAACTCGACCTGGATGGGACGGATCCTCACACCGGCCATGTACCGCCGACAGTTCGACCGCTGCACCCACAGCGGAGTCATCTTTGATGATGTCATACGCCCGGGCCTGGAGGAACCAGGTGATGTCACTGTGATGATGTTTTCAAATATATATTTGAAGATTTTGAAAATTTGCTCTCTTGATCTGGATCTTGTTTCTCAGTTGATCATAATTCAAAATATAGTCCCATTTTAATGTTATGTTTACAAGCATAACTGATGTAAACGTTAATAACTTTAGCTGAGGTTGAGGATTATTCTCTGTATTATAAAACCCTGCTGTCATTCCGTGTTACTGCTGTATTCCTGTTATGTGTTTTTCTTGTGGGGTTTGTGTGTTAAACTGCAGCTCCTCTTGTGGCCACTAGATGGCCGTTTGAAAGAAAACTGAGTAAATGGGGAAAAAACTGTCTAAAAATACAAAGTCAATATATTTTCCTTACATTTACGAGGATTTGGAAGGATGGTCGGTGTTAGTCTGTAAATTTGTCTGTCAATCTATAATGTTTGTGTATGAAGGTGAGTGGTCGGGTCCCGTAACTGTGGGATGCGTTGCGGGCGACGCCCAGTCCTACATCCTGTTCTGTGACTTCTTCGACCGAGTCATCGAGGCGTATCACGAACACAAGATCACCATCCAGACGCCAGAGAGCGACTTCAACTACGATAACCTGAAGGTAGCCGGTCAGACCACTGGGTGTCTGCGGGTGTCAAGTAGCATATCCTCGTTGATCATCTCTGGGATCATAACACCTTGCAATTGTTTCTCTGATTGGCTTTATTGGTTTGCAACAGGATCCAGCCACAAACCCCAGAAAGCTCTGACTGGAGTTTCACATCAAACGTACAAGTGTGGCATTGCACAAGACGTTGTGTAGCACAGATGGGATTTCCCGAAGAGGGATGTTAGCAACCATCTCAGTGTATCATTAGTTTTGACACCAAAGTTCAAATATGATGTGTTCTCTTTGAGATTTATCCGGTGATATTCTAGCATTAACAAGATATGTTTGTAGGCACCGCACCGTGCATATCATTGCATAACTACAATTAAACAAACCTACATTTTAATCATACTAGGATCAACCAGACAAGGCAGGAAACATTGAATGAATGGAGACACCAGTTTAGAAAAATATCCCGTCACATATTCCTCAATCTGACTTAAGTGAACATAGATGGCAGCCTGCAGTTACGTGACTAAGATGCTTTCTATTATCTACTAAGACCTGAGAAAGTTAACTTAGAACCTTATCCTAAAGAAGTCTAAATCGAATGGCGTTTATTACCATCCCCTGTGTTTAAGCAGGCTTTCAAACTTGTTAGATTTACATAGAAGCCTGAAAAGAAGTGGTAGAAAGTGACGATGTGTTCAATGCTAGCAACACTTCAAACACATGCTACTGCAAAGTGTTTGCGGACATTTGACCAATCTAACGAACCTTGATGTGTGTGCGCAGGGGGGTGATGACTTGGACAGGTCATACGCTGTGCGCTGTGAGGTGAGTGTCGTTCGAGGCGTCGAAGACTTCTGCTTCCCGACACACTGCAGCCGAGGAGAGCGCAGACAGCTCCTCACACTGGCCAAGAAAGGTACTGCACATCTGTGTCTCATCTACTTTGCACGGAGTAGGTTGGATTCTCACCAACCCGATTCTATCCCAGCAGGTTACGACAGGGTTGAGCTCTGATTTCTGATCTCTCTTAATTACACATACGAACACGGCAAAATGGGTGGAGTCGTTGAAGTCAAGAAATCTGGAAAGGGATTTGTTTGTCCACATGAAGGTCATTTAGATGCTTAGGTGCACCTCTGTGAAGACCTGAGAAGATGTGAGTGAGGTGGTCTGAGACCGGCTTCATGCAGACCGGTCCAGCTTTTGTGCAGTCCAAGCATTTGTACTCCGACATTAACAAAATGATAAAGTGTCATTTTTGCATTTTTGGCAAGAAAAACAGGAGTGATGAAACATATTTGTAAGCAGACATTGAGGCCTGACTTGATGCCACGTAATCTTTTTTTTCCCACTAGGGTGATGAATGAGGAGTGCTCATTTTTGACTTGTTTATGGCCTGAACATGTGGTTGCGACCCTTCAGTCATGTGGTTCCAACTACATTATCATTTAAACAACAAAACAGCTGGTAAACGATTTCAACTTTGTTGATAAAAGGAAAACACAAGTGGAATCCAGATCAAAACAAAAATCAAAATGGCCTCAAAGTAAGCCCTTAACCAGTTGCTGTAAACCAGCTGACCAGAGTTTCCTCTCTTTCAGCTCTGCAGCGGCTGGAGGAGGGGCTGCCGGGTGGACTCCTGCTACTGGAGGAGCTGAACCAGGAGCAGCAGGGGGAGCTGAACCTGAGCCCTCCGTCTGCCTCCCAGCTCCGTATCGGTGTGGCCCGCGACTGGCCTGACGCCAGGGCCGTCTGGTCAGTCTGCAGCAGTCTAGTTTGTTGTATGGATAGAGAAAGGCTTTAGCTCAGGTGGTGGAGCAGGCCAGCCATTAATTTTAAGGCTGGTGGTTTGATTCCCCAGCTCCATCTGTCCACATGTCAAACCGTTCTTAAGAAAGGACAAGGAACCGCTAATTGCTCCAGATGTGTGTGTATGTGGGGGAAAAAATGAAGGGGCTTTGGATGAAAGCGTCTCCCACATTAAAGAAATGCAAAACCACCATACATTCAGACCAGTAATCGGAGCCTGGGACACCGGGGATTCAAACCCTTGTGCAAGATGCCAATTGACACATGTATTGTCCCATATATTCCTTTTTTTGCAGGTTGAGTAAAGATGGCAGCCTAGTGGTCTGGGTCAACATGGAAGACCACCTCAGACTGGTGTCCACACGAGACGACGCCAACATCGCTGAGGCATTTAAATGCATCTGCATCAACCTGCAAAAGGTCCGTAAATATCCGTAAATTTAGTCAATCTGCATGCATTTTATCTACACCTGTTGGTTTTTAACCATGAACAATTACTCTATAAACTCACCAAGCACTTTATTAGGAACAAATGTACATCTGCTTATTCATGCAATTATCCAATCAGCCAATCCTGTGGCAGCAGTGCGGTGCATAAAACCTTGAAGATTCAGGTCTCAGAAGCTTCAGTTAATGTTCACATCAAATATCAGAATGGGGAAGAAATGGAATTTCAGTGACTTTGACCATGGCATAATTGTTGATGCCAGATGGGCCGCTGGTGGTGGTTTTCCTGGCTCCACTTTGGCCCCTTAAACACCAGTCGGTCATGGTCTAAATTCCACAGCCTGTCTGAGTATTGTTGTTGACCATGTGCTTCCCTTTATTGTCAAAATTTACCATCTTCTAATGGCTCCTTCCAGCAGGTTAATGCTCCATGTCACAAAGAAAAAGTCGTCTCAAACTGGTTTCATGAACATGACAGTGAGTTCAGTGAACTTCAGTGGCCTCCCCAGTCACCACACCTGGATCCAGTAGAAAAACCTTTGGGATGTGGTAGAACGGGAGACTGGCAGCATGAATGTGCAGCTGACAAATCTGCAGAAAAGATGTGATGCAATCGTGTCAACGTGGACCAGAATCTCAGAGGAAAGTTTTCCGACATCCTGTAGAATCCAGGCCACGAAGACCTGAGGCTGATTAGAGAGCAAAGAGAAGAACTACTCAGTATTAGTCTGGTGTGCCTAATAAAGTGCTCAGTGAATGGGTTAGTTATAACTAATCCACAAATGTCAGCAACAACCAACAACATCTGACCAGTTCAATCAAACAATCGGCACACAGACCAGTCCAAAGGCACGGAGTCTTAAACTGGTCAGATTGGAACATGTAAGAAAATTTTGCACACAAATGTATTAACAAAAACATACGGTGTTGAATTGATCATTATCACAGTAAATGTGACAATTTCTTTGGATATAAATCTCAGGTCATATCATCCAACCCTAGTTTATACACAGTGTTTTATAATGATGAAATTGAACATTTACTACCAGCTACACTCCTGATAGTTCTACCTGACAGTTCCCTGTAGTGCTGGACCAACAAACTGATCCGGCTGATATATGGGTCGATATCGGCTTACTGCTTATACGGTATATAGGTGTAAGTCTATATATCGGCCAATTACAAGAAATGTCACTGCAGAAACCAAACCGGGTCTGAGGTCATTTAGAAACAGTGTCTCCATTACGTAGTTTGCCCACCAGAGAGCACCGACAAGTCGATTTTTCAACTGTAAAATGTCCCACGTGTTTCTGTTTAAAAAATTACCATCAGCCAGTATATTTTCTACCGGAGTATCTTTATCTCCGTTATCGCATCCGCATAGAAACCTTGTATCTGTTAAGGTATGTTTTCCTGGTATTTAAAGATGGAACTTGTTTGTGACTGTTTAACCAGTAAAGTCAGTAAAGTGCAGTACCTCATGTACAGGGACTGTTTTTGGTGTAGGATATCTGCCCTCCCAAAAAACATGAAGGTTCCCTCAGCGGGAAAAGGAGTTTCTGAGCCCTCGAAAACATTCCTGCAGCGAAGCCAGGATTTTACGACCTTTGATCTTCAGGGTCCTCTGATTATTTGCTTTGTTCTTCTGCGTTTCCAGCTGGAGGCGTACTACAGAGGACTCAGACACCCGTTCATCTGGAAGCAGCAGCTGGGATGGGTGACGAGCTCTCCGGCTGACGTGGGGACGGGTCTGAGGATCAGCGTCCACCTGAAACTGCAACACCTTCCCACGCACAAACGACTCAAGGACATCCTGAGGAGACTGAGGATCCGCATGGACAAAACAGGTACATGGGATCCACGTGACTGCGAACCTCAGGCCAGCATGTGCTCCACGTTCAGTTCTGGGTTAGACGTTGAAGATTCATGGCCAGTAAGTTACTGTCTAGATGTAAATCCAGGGTTTCATGCAGCGCATCCACTGATATCAGAGGAAATGAGTATGAAATATAATATTAAGCTTATTAATATTTTGGGAAAATGAGCAGTAGTACTACATCACACCTCAAAGACCAAGTATTTAACGAGTTAGGAGATTTTTTTAACTGCCATCTTGTGACCACAGTACACAGTTAATGAGATGCGATGTGTCAGGATCCGTGTTATTAGAAAAGTAAAATATAATATCCTATAGCAGCCCTGAACTGGCACTGAATCCTGGTGTATCCTGTTGCTCCAAATGCACCAGTAATTGTTTTTGTATCAGACCGTTGGGGGCATGGGAGCTAGGCGGCTGGGAGCATTTACCACCTCCACAAACCTTCCGTGTGTCCTGAGGGACAACCTGAAATCTGCTGTTCCAGCTCGCAATTGCTCCTGACTACATTCTGAATGTGCTGCGACGACTCTCTGCCACTTAATGAACCATGAACCTCTTTGACAGCGGAGCCACCTTCTGCACCGTCAGAGTCTCTCACTGGATGTGAGAACAGCAACAGCCGTTAAGGCTGCGTTTCCAATATCATGTTACATTAGTGGAATATGTATTGATAGAGTTAGGAGGGGTTGCTGGTTTGGGGTGTTTTTCTCCTGTCTGTACTCTCATTCCAGTTTTTTCTTTCCACAGTAACCTCAGTGTTGCCTAACAGAAACACAGGCCTCTTGCAGATAATGTAATTATTGCTGATTTTGATGATTAATTACTGAATTTCATAAGCAAGAGCGCCAAACATTTAATGGATCCCGCTGCTCAAATGGGGGAATGTGCTGCTCTTCTTGCTCTTGCATTCTAGAAAATTAACTCTCTTTGGGTTTCGGAGTGTCAGATGGAAAAAAACAAGACATTTAATGACGTCAACTTGTGCTCCAGGATGTTGCGATGGGCATTTTTCGCTGTCTTCCGTCACGTTATTGACCAAATAATGAACTGATTAATCGAGAACATCAGCGGACTGTGACCTTCCTGCTGCTTTCTGAACCAGGGGCACCTGAAACAGCTCCTCACACTTGACAACTCTACTCGAGATCAAGATCGAACAAAATGCAGCGACTTGCACAAATCAAATATATCTGACAGGCAGGCACATTTACCACAAACAAATTTTAGGCAGTGTTGAACTGTGGTGGAACCTTTGGAATTAAAAATGATCCATCTATAAATTTATTGCCATAGGATATGTCAGATATCATGAGTCAGATTTTAAACTATTTTGAGGGCAGGATACTTTATGTCCCATTAGTAGAGTTCAGCATTTTTTTAAAACGCTAACTGCCTCAGTGACCTTACATGTAAAATATCACTTTGCGTTACAGTTGAAACAGTCAATCAGTCAATCGACAGAAAAATAATCGGCAACTATTTTTATATTTTTTTCAGCCATTTTTCAAGCAAAATAGTGAGAAAAAGCCAAATATTTGCAGATTTTAGCCTCTCAAAAAAGATTTGTAGATGCTAGTCTTTGTCATATGTATCTATCTATCGACATATATAGAGTCCTGGTTGAAATTATTGGCACCCTTGAATTCTAAGTTCAGAATTTAGAATATAATCAGAAACACAGTAGATGCAAATCAACATCTTTTATGTAATCAAAAATATTTTAATAAAATGTCCAAAGTTACTGAACAAAAGAAAATGAAAAAACAAAACTAGCATAATAGTGAAATAACACAAACACAAAATCTACCCCAGACACAATTATTGGCACCTTCACTAATATCTGGTTGCAGAACCTTTGGCAACATTGACGGCCTCTAAACGCTTCCTGTAGCCAACGAGAAGCTTCTGGCACCTGTCTGCTGGTAGTTTCTGCCGCTTCTTCCATTACTATGCGTTAAAGCTCTTTATAGTTTGCAGGAGTCCTTTTTGCAACGGCAGACTTCAGCTCTCTCCAAAGGTTTTCAATGGGATTTAGGTCAGGACCCATCACTGGCCAGTTTAAAACAGTCCATCTTTTCCTTTTCAACCATTCTTCTGTGCTACTGGATGTTTGCTTTGGGTCGATGTCCTGCTGAAAGACCCACGACCTTCACCTCAAACCCACTTTTCTGACACTGGGTGACACATTTGGCTCTAAAGCGCCTTGGTTCGTCTTCCCTTTGATACATTCAGTGCCTCCAGAACCAGAGACAGCAAAGCAGCTCTACAGCCTGATAGAAGCTCCTCCATGTTTTACTGTAGGTAGGATGTTATTTTCCTTATCCCAGAAAGACTGCGGCTTATCTATGAAGGTTTTTGCAAAAATTAGTTTTGTCTTTTTTTGCCTTTCTTTCAATATCGGTGTCCTCCTTGACCGTGGCCCATGGAGCCCTACTTGGTTTAGTGCGCGGCATCTGGTACGGACTGAAACCACCGCTCCAGATTGATCCAGGTCGGCCTGAAGCTCTTTAGATGTCTTGCTTAGTGTTTTTTCCACAACATTCCCAGACTTCTGTCGTTGAGTTTCTTCTCGGCCCCACGTCCTGGAAGCGTCTTGACAGTTTTAATGAATGTGAAACTTCCTGAAAACACGACCAACCGTTGAAACAGGGATTTCAGGATCTTTGGCGGTCGCCTTGTGGCCTCTGGGATCGTTTCGTGTTCTGATAAAAGCGTCTCTGATGCTCCCTTTTTTTCTCCATTGTGTCAAAGAAACAGGAAGCAATCTGCCCCTTTTTAATGCAGTAAAACCATCATTCATTGGTTAATTCAGGTCATATGAACACTGACAATTAAGCACCGATGAGTCTCATTTGTCTTTTATTTTGGTTTAGGAACTAATTTGAATTCATCAAAAAGGTGCCCGTAATTGTGCCGAGCCTACTTTTTATGCCTGTATTTTTTACTTCACTATCTGAGAGCATTTTTCATCTTGTTTGTGTTCTTCAGTAACTTTGGACATTTTATTAAATATGTGTGTATATATATATATATATATATATACACACATATATAATAAAAGTGCGTCAAATACAGAGACAGGATTAGCATGTTCCAAAATTGTGCCGTTGAGGGATTTGATTTGATTTCTCTGAAGGACGTCTGACCCTCTTTCCTTTTCTTATGATCAGATCTATGACCTTCCTGCTACTCCTTCAGCATAAAAAAACATCTGACAAACCTTAATGCTTTTTAACCTTCAACTCTTTTCTCTAAAAGTCAGAGTTCACCAGTAGTTCAACAGAAGTCAGCACGAGAGTCCCCGGTTCAAATTTACCTTTTATTTCCCAGAATCCCCTGCGCTGTATCTTGTGAGCAACGTGGCGACCATCGGCCTGAGCGAGGTGGGACTGACCCAGCTGGTTGTGGACGGGGTCAAGCTGCTCATCGCAATGGAGAAGAGGCTGGAGGTCGGCAGAGACGTCGATGAGCTCGTTCCTACACAGAAGTAGATCTGGATGATAATTGGCTGGAACGAGCAGGAGAACAGATGGACTGACCAATAAGATGGAAGCGTGTGACTTGGTCCGTCATTCAACGGAACAGTGTCTTTTCTTCTAGCAACTCATGTTTTAAACTTTCTTCATCAGGCCTGTTTAAGTTCCCAAGAGTAGGGCTGGGTGATGATTCAAAATTAGGACATTTATTGACACTCAGCTGAATTATTTTGTCATTATATGATCATATCATGTTATTGGTTTACAAATCTTTGTTGCTAACATAATCATTTCACACGAACTTATTAAAAGCTAATAAGACACCGGTTTTCCGAAGGCATCAATTTATACGAGTTATGTTTTTATCTGAATTTGATGTAGTAGATGAACAGACGTCATTGCACCGCCATCAGTTTGATTATTTTATATGTGATGTTTAAATATTTGGTGCATTATGATAAATATCAATACTGGAGAATATTGTTATTACACCTGTGATGCTGAATTTATCCTTCGCAAAGCCCTACAGCAAAAACCTACATATAGCACCTTTAAGATAAACGGGTATCTACTACTTTACGGTTTTATTTGAACACTTTGTTACTTTTACCAAGAAAAACAAAAACTGTTTTCTTGGCCTTTAACAACATATTGCATCTACCATGAGGCTTTGGATGAACCAAAAACAAGGGGTGGGGTGATACCTTAAAATGTGTTTTCAATCTGATACCAAGTAATACCAGGGCCAGGATCACCGATATCAATACCAATATCAATGATTTTTATTGGTAAAAAGCAGCTGATGTTCTCTCGTGTAAAGGAAATAAATATGTCATGAATATATTTCAATTACCTTTAAATAATTTCTCCAAGTGTGATCAGCGTTTTTTTTAAGGGCTTTATCACACGCAGGTTTAAACACAAGGCAGTTTTCAGTGGTAAATAACAAACGTTGAACGTGAATTCTCTGAACTAAAGAGGTCATCGTCGCGTGTACGAACACGGCAGCGGCAGAGAGGCAAATGCCGCGACAGTAAGGAGAAGGAGTATTCATGTGCCCAGGATGTGGTCTGACGTGCAACGGATCCATTTATTTTGGTATCGGTCCCATTGGCACCGGTATTGATGCTCGTATCGGTGGTAACGAAACTCTGGGGATCGATTCGCCCACAACCACAAAAGGCCTTTGATTTTTCTGACTAGAATAGTCACATAATATTATAGTAACCTCCATCACAGCATGAGTCATACCCAGGTGATTTGTTATGCTTCAACAGGGGGGATGGCCCAATGGGAGCGTCCCCTCCCCCGTGCTCCCACACCACCAACCAACACACACACACACACACACACACCCATGTACACCTCCCAAAGGACATTATTGCTCAGATCCGTCTGCTCCTTCAGCACCACGTACGGCACCGTGGGCACAGTTAGGCTCCTGATATATCGGACCCACGGTCGGGGTCGTTGACTCCAACTCGCACAAACCTCGCTCAGCTGAAGGATCGATGCGTCCGGCGGACACGAGATTCACCCGAACAGCCGCTCTGCCCCCTGCGCTCTCTCTGCCACTAGGGGGGTGGAGCGACGGCAGGTTAACAAGGGGGGATGGTACCCCCCCCCTCACCCCCACATCCCCCCTCAAATCACCTACTGACTATAGCTGCTTATCCCTGAGGCTCGCGGAGTATTATAGTAACCTAAATGACCTAAATCAGATATTTTAATTTGGTTGTAGTAGTTCATTATCAAGTGAAACCGCTCCTATCAAGCGCTGTGCAGCTTTTTCAGCTCGCTTGATTGTTATTGTAGTGGATTTTATTTAGATGTAACTGTCAACAGCTGTGACTGTGCATTTACATTTCCACCACTTTGTCGACACGTCTCCGGTTCCTTTCACCGACTGACTACATATTATATCTCTCTGAATTTCATCGAGGAGGCTGTCGCGAGCCGTTACAGTCTGAGCACGATGTGGTTTTATGCCACCTTGTCTTCGAAATTCCAAAAACAGTTAAACCGGAAAAACTGCACGAGATAAATTGAAATGAAGCCTAAGCTATTTTACAAGTGGGATAAACCGTGCATCTCTCTCAGTTTTTCCTAATCGATTGTGTTAGTGTTAGTTTGGATTTTATTTCGACGCAAGCATTTTCCAACCCTATGCCGACTCTCCTGAAGTTATCATCACCGGGTGGGACATATCGTAGCCATCAGAACTTGCTGATATCTCCAACTCAGAATTAAAACTAGTAAAGCTGAAGAGAGCAGTTTTTCCAACCCTGCGGCTCGTGGGTATAATCCGAATAATATGGCCAGACCGTGGCAAAGATTCATGGGAATTCTTGTTGAATCCGTGGTCTGGGTGGTGAATGGGTGCTCGTGTTTTTCACTTCAAAGTTTTCCGTCCTTGTGCCATCTCTTATAAACAGAGACATACTATAACGTATTATAACCACGACCAGAGATCAACCTTAACTGTGATTGAAGGTGTTTTCAGACTTGGGGGCTTGAAGAGGTTTTCATTTTATGGACTTCAGGCGGTTTCTTCTGGGGGTTCGTCGACTGGTCCAGAGATGCTCTCCAGCTGCGGCGTGGTCCGGAGATCCGTCGCAAAAACCTGGTCTGGATTCACCTTGGAGCTCTGTGTGCGTACCTCTGCTAGAGCCTAGTCCCGGAGTCACCCGCTGGAAGGTAACGCGGAAAGCTGAAAGAGGTCGGTATTTGAACAAGTCGCATTACGCATGTGTGTCATTGTGTACAGCAGGTATTCCATTCTGGACCCCAGTCCATTCCTTCAGTCGAGCCTTCTTGAAGATCGAAAACCCCTCAGTAGCCGAGTGAGAACAACTAATTTAGAATTTATCAACTGCAAAATGTCCCGGAGTGGATGTTCAGAAGAGTCACAAAACAGTAGCAGTTTGATCCTACAGTAGCATTTTAACAGCTGTCATCACAAAATGAATCACGGTGAAGACGCTTAATTTCGGTGGTTTTTATTCAAAATGAATCAATCATGGACTTTGCTACTTTCCTGTTGGTGACGAGCCCGACAAATCAGAGGCAGTCAACACGTACGAGTTACTATCTGAAAGCTGAGGTGAAGGCTATTTTCAAGTAAGAGGCTCAGATTTACGTACAGTCTTTCCCACGACACGAAGGCAGCATCATATTCAGGCTCTGCACATTTGAACCTCTCTCATCCCTGTCGGACAAGGGCATTGGATTTGCATTGTTTGTTCCCTTCCTGGTTTTAAGTGCTACAACATACAGTACAAAGCGTTCTCAAGTTGCAGTAATGATGGAGAACCGTTGCACAGTGAACCCTCAGGTCCTCAACACTGTAGAGACAAGTGGAGCGAGTTAGTGGCTCTGTTGATATACAGCCAAAGATTAGCGGGAAAATAATCAAAAATATACAAAAAACGAAAACTGAAAGAAAAACCACTAACTTCTCTTTTCCTCTGACGCGACCGAATGCATAAGAAATACGAAGCAGTACATTCAGAAGGCATTAGGTGGTGGAACAGATACAGATCTGAGTTGATCTACCAGGAAACAGCAGTGAACAGGCTTAGAGCACAGGTTTAGTTACTGTATATTCTATATTATTCTTGTTGCCAACAAATCCCATGTGCAGACTTAAACCAACAAAGAATGTCTCCTGCTAACGAGCGCTGTGTGTGTATCATTATTCCTTCGTTGTTTCCAAAAACTATTCAAAAAATACTCACTGGAGCACCAGATGTGGATTAATCCGCCTCTGAAAATAGTCCCCAACAAATGCACTAGGGCTGCACCTAACATTTATTCTCATTATCGATCCATCTGCTGATTATTTTTCCAGTTAATCAATTCATCGTTTTGTCTGTATAATGCGGGAAAATCGTGAAAAATGCGCGTTGTAATTTCCCACAGACCAAAGTGAGATCTTTGAATGTCTCGCTTTGTCTGACCAACAGTCCAAAATCAAAAGACACTCGCTTCACTATCACGTGCGACGAGGAAAAAGAATCAAATCCTCATAAGTGCGATGCTTGAAATAGCAAACGTTTCGATCAGTGAAACTTTATTTATATAGCACCTTTCGTACAAGTAGAAATTTGACATTATTCAATTATCAAAATAGTTGCCAATTTATTTTCTGTCCGCTGACTTGTCGTTGCAGCTCTAACATGAATGATTTCCTCCTGTTTGTTTGATAAAAACTGGTGACCAGCTGATTTAAGAAATTACTGAGTTTTTCTTTCTAATGAAACTACGTATTTGTGAGGTGTTTTTTTTTTGTTTTGTTTTTTTTAAAGATTTACATCTTCAGTAGGAACCAATGGCTTTGGAGCTGAAGTCAGACAGTACTGAATGATGGACTCACACGTTGTCGGTTCAGCTCTGCACATTTGCCGAGATTTGTTTATGATAGAAAAATATAGGATAACAACAGACTGATCTTAAGTTTGAACAGGGGTCAGTGGTGTAGTTCTGGTTTATGCTCCGTTCAACGGCAACATAAACATGACCAACTATATATAAAAAAAAAAAAAAAAGAAATTTTACCTTACTGCTAAAAACCTTGAAAAATAAGAAAAACACATTTTCAGTGGTGGAAAACAAATAAAGACTGTAGACAGTGTAGACCAACTAAAAACAGACTCTGTACACAAACCAAGACCAATCAACACTGCACCTGCACGTAACCACCCGGACAGGTATCGTTTCATACGCCAATAATAACAATAACTCAGCGAAAAAATAAACTTAACACATTCTGTTCTGTCAGCTGTAAATGTGGAAAGAGATTTACGGTGCTTTACAGTTTGTGTTTCGACCACCAGAAAAGTTTGCTGAGCACTGGTGTCATCGCCAAGGCTCCAATATTATTGCAATAGTATTTTAACATCAGCCAGCGGGGGAGTGCTACTTCAGGAGGTCAGAGGTCACGGACATCACACGTCCTCAGTGACACAACCAACCGCGAGGAGGTTGTCACGACCCGATCGTTCGTCACTTTCCATGACTCGTTACCTCTGCTGCAAACTGTGCAACTTACAGCATCAAAACCCGAGAGTGAATGTGGACATGACGACGGGCTACTGTTCTCGGTGGACATTTAAAATCAGGAGAGAAAACCAACCACACATTGTTTCACTAAAAACATCCAGGTCAGACAAAATGAATGAAAAAGTCACTTAACCATCCAGCAAAGCAGCACGCTAAGCTACGCTACCGTTAGCTAGAGAGAAACCTCATTTATACCTTTACTTTTGTGCTCATGAACTAACGTCTGTTAGTTTGACAGCTAGCTTTAAGGTGTAATTCATCCGAGTTCGTCCACCACGAAAAGCTAACTGTGTGTACGTTAGCTGTTGCTAGCTAGAAACATGCACGCGGCGGACGCATGTGTTTGGAGCGTCTATGCGCTGCTTGTGCTGCGGTTTCTTTCTATTAATGCCCTCAGTCTCTCTCCTTTTCCCTGCCTCTTACGTTCACGGATTGGCGTCAGAGAGCCGCGGGATGAAGACGAGCTGAAACCTTTTCGAGCTCCTCTCCTCAACACGCCGTCGCCGTTTCTTAGCATCGACTCTACATCTCAACCTGGTCACGTCCGTCCCAGCCTCCGGTCGACTGTCTTCTGTCGCTCAATACAATCTCTCATTCAGCATTTCTTTCACTGGTCTTTGTGAAAGAGCGAAGCCTGTTCCTGGAGTTTATTTTCCACATTCCAAGACGAATCGGCTCCACTACAGCAGCTGCTATAAGAAATTGAAAATGAAACTGAAATGGAAATTTTCACACGGTTAAACATTGCTTACTTCGTGGGCACAGGAAAAAAAAGCTACAGCTCCCATGTCCGGAACATCCGTGAAACTCACCAACGCTCTCCTCTAAAGTCATTGTTCAACTCTCTAGTTGTAACGTCTGCCGTTTAAAACCCTCCACAGCGTTCGGTCCTCTTAGGTTAGATCATTTTTCACAAAACTACCATCCTGATCTAAACACACAAAACGAACCCACACAACGAGAAGGGCTCTGCTGCAAAGCCGGATATTCAGTTATTAGCGTAGCTACAAATGCCAGTGCGATTTTTTTTGAATTGGGGAAGTTCTGGTTTCACTCCGGCCCACTTTAAAGCCTCACATTCAGTCCGAACTCATCTTTGGTCAGCTGACACCAGCCAGCTAACTAGCCGGGTCTATGGCACCGGAGGCCCAGGCCACAGATACACATCAGAAAGCAAAGAGCACATGGTGACAGATAAACGCCTGGTGAATACTGTGTGTTTTAGAGCGTAACCGCATTCATAGCTAGCCCATCTACTTTCTGCGTACTTCACAATGCCGGGAGAGCTGCACGGCTGGAGCAGAGGTAACGTTTCGCCTGACTGTTTATTTGCACTCTCGAAACCAGATTACTGTTAGCAATCGGGTTAAGGCAAGAAACTGCATAATGTGTTGACATGCACTGCAATATTGTTATGACTCGAAAACCCCAGATGACATGCAGTCTGATCAGTCTCCGCATTTCCACCAACCGTACTGCCGCATACAGCTGCTTTCTTGTCCTACCTCGCTGACATGCAAATTGCTCAGTCTCGAAAAAAGCTCGGAAACCTGGTTTGAGACTCATCGGGTTTCCCCAAGAGAAATCTACCTGTGTGAATCAGCTTTAATCCCTTTGACCTTGATACAGAGTTTCCAGAGACGATGTTACACAGCTCAGTTTCCAGGGCTTTGGAAAAATCCGATTTCTTAAGTGCATGTAAACACAGCGATAAACCAACCGGTTGTCGAGAAGCAACACTGAGGGACGAACCACAACCTGCTGAATGTCTGCGACGTCACTTGTTTTAATATTTGGTTTCACTGGCATCAACATTTAGTGATAACATTAAGTAGTAATTGTGTTGAGTATAATAAGGTGTATTTTCTCTGAGTCATACAGCAGTTATCCTGGAATAGTGCTGAACACAAGACGGCCGCCGTCACTCGGTGGGGCGTCAGTCTCGGAAGAAGAGGAGCAGAGAGTATTCTCCTCGCAGTGTTTAAGGATAATTTAACTTATCAAGTGGGAGTCGTTCACAGCCTGAGCTCGTTGGCCACTTTGGAGGCGATGTTTTTGAAGGCGATGGACGTGCCAGAGATCCTCTTAAAGCGCACGCCGTTCAGCGAGAGGCGGGGCAGTTTGCACACCTCCATTTCCCATTGGACCAGACTCTCCTGCCGGGCGTCGCCGTGCACGCAGAACAGCAAGTAGCGCTCGCGCTGCTCGTAGTCACAGTTGTTGGCGTCCAGAACCCTCCGGATCTCCTTCATCATGTCCCCTGGCTCCATGGAGGAGGTGGTCTTCATGCTCCAGGTGAACCGCAGGGAACGAGGCTTGGAGTCCCGCACCTCCTCTTTGGGTTCGCCTGATAAACTCCTGCAGGAAGGGGAGCGACCGAACAGACAGCGTTAACAGAGCGATCGGACTAGACCACACGCAGAAGCGGCATCTTTGACATTTTTAGGACGACGACATTAAACTGGATCGTTATTGGGTCGGTTCACCCGACTTACCCAAGAACATATTTTATTATTTCCCTCTATGTATCTGACAACTGCTGAGAAAAAGTCCCCGTGACAACTGTGTGTTCTGATTATCCAGAGCAGCAGGGACACTGTTTCTGAAACCTTGCTTTCTTTTGAAATTTGAAATTTAATTTTCCGATGCTGTGAGCAACACAAACTAAATTCAGTTCACCTGCACCGCGCTGAGGTGGAGGCAGAAATCTCAGAGACGGATATCACCGGAGGAATTAGAGAAACCACGTTTTTGTAATTTGTGTAAACTGACTTTTTCACTCGCACTTCAAGGCGAGAACAATTTTCCAAATGAACTTTTGAGGTTCTCTGCTGTCTGACGTTGCAGAGACAAAATCAGGAAAATGAGAAGCATTATTGGTCATTCATTTTACGTGTCAACACCCAGGACCAATGTGGCCCAGCGGCAGTGAGTTTCAGAAGCAAAACGCTCAGGCCAGCGTCAAGGAGGTCAAAACGCAAAAGTCGGGGACATGAATCCAAACCTTCTTAAATCTTTGGAGGACAAATTGATATCACCAACTTTCTGTCATGAACAATATTCTTTCCTTTATGTAACTTACAAATATTTTTTGGGGGGGTCATTTTTTGATATATTTGATGTCTTATGGTTTCTGCAGTCCTGCTTTTTAGAGAACGCGTACATCTGATCAACATTTCATTGTATGTGACTAATGAGCCATATTAAAACTCCTGAAAACTTGGCCTGTGTCTGTAACAGTAAATATTCGTTGCTAAATGGGAAATAATCAAGTTTGAAAAACCTTGTTAGATATAATGAATCAAGAACTTGAAGCTCAAAAACTCAGTTTCATCAGGACTGGTCGGGCGTGCCCCCCCACGACTGACCTGCGTACGAACTTGGAGGTGATCTTTCCGATGAGGGAGGTGGAGGCAGAAATCTCAGAGACGGATATCACCGGAGGAATTAGAGAAACCACGTTTTTGTAATTTGTGTAAACTGACTTTTTCACTCGCACTTCAAGGCGAGAACAATTTTCCAAATGAACTTTTGAGGTTCTCTGCTGTCTGACGTTGCAGAGACAAAATCAGGAAAATGAGAAGCATTATTGGTCACTCATTTTACGTGTCAACACCCAGGACCAATGTAGCCCAGCGGCAGTGAGTTTCAGAAGCAAAACGCTCAGGCCAGCGTCAAGGAGGTCAAAACGCAAAAGTCGGGGACATGAATCCAAACCTTCTTAAATCTTTGGAGGACAAATTGATATCACCAACTTTCTGTCATGAACAATATTCTTTCCTTTATGTAACTTACAAATATTTTTTGGGGGGGTCATTTTTTGATATATTTGATGTCTTATGGTCTCTGCAGTCCTGCTTTTTAGAGAACGCGTACATCTGATCAACATTTCATTGTATGTGACTAATGAGCCATATTAAAGCTCCTGAAAACTTGGCCTGTGTCTGTAACAGTAAATATTCGTTGCTAAATGGGAAATAATCAAGTTTGAAAAACCTTGTTAGATATAATTAATCAAGAACTTGAAGCTCAAAAACTCAGTTTCATCAGGACTGGTCGGGCGTGCCCCCCCACGACTGACCTGCGTACGAACTTGGAGGTGATCTTTCCGATGAGGGAGGTGGAGGTGCCGCGGCGGGGCGTAGCTAGCGATGCGGCGGCGTGCTGCGACAGGCTGGGCGAGGCCGGCGGGCCGTTGTATGTGGCGGGTCGTCGGTCCCGAAGCTGAGCACCGTGGAAGGTGGAGCGGCTGGACGAGCCACGGGGGAAGCGGCTCCGGTCCGGTGTGGTGCTGCTGCTGCTGGTGACACTGAAGGCTGAAGGTGAGGCCGGGGCCTGGTGGGGGGAGCTGGGGGTGGGAGGAGAGGATATGGTGAAGTGAAGAAGACGAGTTCCCGGAAATGTTTCACTGCTGAGAGGAGACAAGAAAAAGGTTTCCTCAGTTTAGTTTTTGGGCAAATCATCTGACAGCGGTGCAGAAGTGTTCACCTCTGGTACTCCGCGTTGTCATCGATGGGCGGCAGGCTGGACTTCATGGGATGTCCCGACGCTGACATGGACTTGACATGACGGGGGCGTGTGGAGGAGACGGCTGCCCCTGGTGATGGGGAGGGGGACGCTGCAGGTACCTCGGGTAGACTGAACCGGAGACAGACGAGTTATTGATTTGGGAAATCAGCACGTGATCAGTGACAACTCACAGATTTACTCTCACCTGCTGTCCTTCCCGTTGGGAATAGCGGCGGAGTGGCGTTCAGCGCCCGTCCTCTCATAGACGTACGTGTTCCTCCGAGTCATGCTCTGTAACACAAAGACAGTCTGTTGAACCTGTCGGCTTTATTCCACTGATCCAAGACAACACAGAGGGTATGAAGTGCTGCCACTGCCCCCTGCAGTGTTCATTAGAGTTGGTCCTGAGGGTGGGGCTAGAGCAACGGCTGGAGGTGGCTCTAGGGAGCAGGAATGTGATCAGGACATTTCAGCCATTCGTTATTGCGATATCATGTCACAGAGCAAGGTTTTGCACAGACTGACCCTCCTACGTTTTAGGCCTCAACACCGGCACTTTGCAGCCGCCCCGTCATAATGTGATTTTCATAAATTTAAAAAAACTGGAAGGCATGGATGTAATGCTCCGCTGCTCCACTGGCAGCAACAAACATTAAAGCGGTGACCACGCTTGACCTGGTTTCAGCAGTGTTTGTACCAAATGTTCAGACAGAAGCCCGGAAAATGGACGGATGGATGTTTACAGTCTGCGGGCTCGCTATCTCTGAGCGGCACAGATTTTATCCACCGGGGCAGCTGTGCGTTTTCGGAGGGGGATGGAGGGGGATTTTGGGTGCCTGCAGTTGGAAACAAACAGTGTATGTCACGGCAGCTGTTTCTTGGCAGTAGAGTACGTGTTGCACTGCAAATGGTCCGATCAGGATCAGAGCTGCACGTGTGTTCGCCTAATTCAGAAACAGAGGGTTACTAAAACAAGCTGTTTGACCTGGTATCTATATTAGGACTTGGCTGAGACCGGACTCTGTGTCCTCTCACCCCTGAGGCTGTGGCTGACTTCCTGCGGTCCGGAGCTCCCATGGGTGAGGCAGGCTCTTCCCTCCTGTCGCTCTCTACGCTGTTGGCCTGGCAACGCTTGGTGTAGGAGACGGGCGGCGGGATAGAAGGCGCCACTGAGACACAGAACACAGAGTTATCCAAAGACTGATCCAGATGCGGTTGTTAATTTAAGTTGAGTAAAAGCTAAGGAAAGAGGCTTTGTGGCCACGGTATTTACAGCAGGTGTGTGTCCCGAAGGCTCACAAACTGTGACCAGAGCAAACAGAATCTGATTGGACATAAGCTCACCATGGTCGCTGAAACGCCGCTGCTTCTGATTGGCCGGTACGTTGCGAGAGTAGGCCGGGGACTGACTGGAGCCATTGAGGTCGCTGCAGGGTCGTGACCTTTGAACCAGGTTACTGCTGGACAAAGACTCGGTGCCTTCAAACTGGTGGAGAGAATCACAACAGAGGATTCTGGGTAGAAGTACAGACTGGGTGGATGAGACAGCTTCGGAAGTGCTGCTAGGTGGGTGTTTTCCTCTTTTGATAGAGCTAAGCTAGCAGTTTCCCCCTGGATCCAGTCATTGTGCTAAGCTAGGCTTAGCATGTTCGCTAAATGCACAACAGTTGATGTAACGCACCTCAGCAGGTTTCCTCCCCAGCAGCAGGTACGTTGCCGTCACCTCGTTGTATTTCTGACTGTCCAGCGCCTTCGTCACTTCCTCCTGAGGGAAGCCCATTGTCCCCATCAGCTCTGATTGGTCAGAAAACAGACAGCACGCTCAGCTTCGGTCGGTGCAAAGCCAAACTTACAGGCAACAGCTATGCTAGCAGTTCTGCCAGGCTGCACTTAAGCATAACAGTGCTTTGAGCTGATTGCTAACGTCAATATGCAAAAATGCCCCTGACGTGCTGAGGATTGGTAGGCGTAATGTTTACCATGTACACCACATTAATATCAGCGTGCCAACATTTGCTAATCAGCACTAAACACAAAGTAAAGCTGAGGCTGACGGGAAAGTCATTAGATTTTCAGTTATTTGGACCAAATGAAACTTTGACCTGATGACCTGAAGGTGGACTCATGATGACGCTGGATGACCAGTCAGAGGATCACCAAAGCTATTGCCATTCATCCTCTGGGGACCATGAATGTCGGAACTAGATTTCATGACGCGCCATCCGATAGTTGTTGAGAAATTTTAATAAAAAAACAGAAATGTGCTTCATGGTGGCAAAAGAGCAAAAGTCAGAAAGTGACAAAGTCATCAAAAATTGTCCCTCTGGGGACCATGAACATATGTAGCAGATGACAGTTTGCCACTGTGTGACATCCGTCTAATAGCTGTTGTGATATTTTAGTCTGTGCCAAAGTGCTGGGCTGAGCCGGCGACTGACAGCAGGTGTGTTTCCATCCACCTGTGTTTATGCACGGGTTCACTTTGCGGATAAAACGTCGTGAGGGGAAACGCAGAAAATTTGAAAAAAAATGGCTGAGGCGGAAAAGTTCAAAGTTAAAAATGCAACAAAGTGCAACGGAAAGAGACTTAGTGAATAACTTCTGACGAAGGAAACCGTCAGGTCTGTGTGGAGCCGTGAGGAGACTGGAACGATTCCTCACGTCGACACATGGAACCAGCAGAAACGTCAGATTTCCGTCACGTTCTCCACACGGTTCCCCGTCGTCTGAGCTCTGACCGCAGCTTCTCTTAACGACCTCGTCTCGCCGCGTCCTCTTCTTCTGCGGTGGTTTTAACGGCAGCGACTGGAGAAACAGCGCCACCAGCTGTTTCTCTCCGCGAACAAATGAACTAATATTGGCTAATGTGGGCTTTGTGAGTTGTGATTGGCCCCCAATTCTCTCCATTTCAATGATAACATGTACATTATGCGATCGAGTGACATTATTAAACAAAGACAATTTTTCAGTCAATTAGTCGATTGACAGAACATCAAATTAATAATCGATAAACCGTTTTAGTCATTTTTTAAGCATAAATACAAAATGTACAGTAGCTTCTCAACTGTGAGACTCTACTGCTCTTCTCTGTATTCTTTATTACTATACACACACACACACACACACACACACAGACATTACTATATTATCATATAACTGTAAACTGAATATCTTTGGTCTTTGAGACAAAAGAAGACGACTGAAGACGTCTACCTGGACTGGGAAGCTGTGATAGGAATTATTTGTGTTATTTTACAGACCGAACGATTAATCAATTAATTAAGAAAACAAAATGGCAGATTAATCGATAATGAAAACAATTGTTAGTTGGAGCCCTAGAGGCATTTTTGTTCTCACCTGATGTTAAAAAAAAAAAAAAAAAGGGGGGCCACTCCTTTAATTTTTAGTTTGGGAAAACATTAACCAGAGGTGTGTTTGACTTGTTCAGCTGCTCAGTGTGTGTATTCAGATATACCAAATGAACCATGGGAATGTGTGTGTGTTTGTGTGACTGACCGATGCGGTCGAGGTCGTTGAGGTCTTGCTCTGGTTCGGTGAACGGCTTCAGCTCCTCGGTGTCGTGGCCGACGTTCATCCATCGATCCTTCATGACTTGCTGAGAAACAGACGAACGGGAAAAGCTGCAGCTGTTCAGTTCAGCTTTTAAACGTTAAGGGTTTCGGGTTTTTGTGTTCAGACCTGTAGAGAAATGAATCAGGACTGGACCGAACAGCTTAGCTTAACTTTGGCTAATGAAGCTACAGGATCGGGCACGGACCGATTTCAACGACAGAGCCTCCCTCAACCCCACTTTAACTGACGTGCAGCGGTGACGGTGGCAGAAACAACGATTAGAGAGTTACCGATTTAGCATCAACTGATCAATATGCTCTGATCTGATCTGCTTTCTGGTGACGCGCTGCCGTCAGAGCTGGTGAGTAGAGTTGAGGCGGTGCAACGGCAACACCATTCCAGGCCTTTATTGTGAGGCGGCTTGAGCAAGTGTTGAGTTAGTCACAACTCCCGGTTCACAAGAGCAAAGGCTGGAGGCGACGGTTGCCGGTTCTACTCCCCGCGCCTGTGTTTTACCTGAAGGCTGCCTCGTTTCCCGGGGTTCAGGACCAGCAGCTTCTTCAGCAGGTTTTCACAATCGGTCGACATGTAGAAGGGAATCCGGTACTTTCCTCTGAGAACACGCTCCCTCAGCTCCTGCGCACACACACACACACACACACACACACACACACACACACACACACACACACACACACACACACACACAGTGACATGTCTGACCTAGCAAATGTTAATCTGTGCTCAGATTACAGCAGAAATACGAGGGTCTTGCACTGCAGGTGCCACGTTGGCCGTTACAGAATTTACCACTCCAGAACGCCCCTTAGCTACAATGCTAATGTTGCTAGCAAGCTAAAGCGGACATCTTTTCGGTCTGGTCTGAGTTTGTTATTGTGCAGTTCATTCGTTTTCCCTCCACCACTCGGTTCATGCGGTGGCCATCAGCTGTCGGCTGCACCCACAAAGGTCAGTGCCGCTCGGAATAAAAATCAACCACTTTGGTCTGGGACATGGGGAGTTCTTTAAAAAGCCAAAATTCAGGGTGTAATTGTGGGACTGTGGGCTTCGTGGTGGAGCAGAGTGTTGCTGGAGCTGCGGTACAGGACAGAATAGAGACACATGATCAGTAGCGACACGATCTGCAGGCGACTATCACCACCAGGACCATTAAGACCATTAGCATCCTGTCGATGAGTCCATCAACAGGAAATCAATCAGCGAGTATTTTGACATCGGTGCATCGCCACAGTATATTTTCAGTAGAAAAGCCAGACTCTCGTTTGAGCTTCTCTAAGGTAAAAACGTGCTGCTTTTATTTGTTGCAACATTATAGTCAATTGGATATTTGAGGGTTTGAACTGTTGGTCGGACAAAATGAGACATTGGATGAGATCAAATTGGGCTCTGGGAAACTGCTAGAGGCCTTTTAAAGCACTTCCTGTTGTTACATGGGTCAAAGTGCTTAATCGTCCCAGTGTGGAGCTCGAACCTTATCAGACATCAAGAAGCACTCTGGTCCACTAAAACCACAAACACTTCCAGCATCGGACTAAAGAAACGTTCAGCTGGAAATCTGAGAGCACAAAAATCGGGTGAGTCAATGTCACGAGACAAACGCTGAGCGTGAGATTCACAGTTTACACTGTGGATCTGTTGCGTGACGTCCTCCTACTCGGCTTTTATAAACAGTATACAAACATCTAATAGATGGTTTATAACAGGCTAGGGTGTAGTTGTGAGCAGGCGTCGTTGTATAAACAGATGATATTTGACAATGTAGTAAAACACGGCCGCAGTAATATAAATGATGTTGTCATGAACCGTTACAACTGTTGACAAATACTGTTCATTAATAAACACATTAAAATGTCCTCACGGCTGCTTCCAGCCACATTACAGTCTGTTATAAACCATCTATTGCTTGTTCCCAATGCTGATTATTAATGATCAATTCAGCTGTTTTTGTTGCTATATTGTCGTTCAACATCTGTTTATACAGCAGCCTCCACTGGTGGGTTGTTAACAAAGACATAAATAAACACTGATAAACTGCTTCCATTGTAGTCTCTCATACACATTTTTCAAAGGTTATACCACTTTGATAAATGCTGAACAGAGGGACTTAAAGTAAACTGTTGCTCAAGTCCTTTGTTTCAACAGCTGTTTGAGAAAAATAATCTTAAAGTCATTTTAGTAGCTATTTACTGGATTATTTGACTAATCCTTTAATATTGTTTTGGACAAACTGCGCAGCCACAGTACGAGCGTAACCTGCTCAGCTTTTGTTGAACTCGTTTGGTTCCAGTCTGAGGTCTCGGCTCTGCGGTTTTGTCCTGCTCATTGCTGACGGGTTTTTCTATTAACGTGTCCACACCTTGAGGTTCTGGCCGTCGAAGGGCAGCGAGCCGCTGACCAGCGTGTAGAGAATCACTCCCAGACTCCAGACGTCCACCTCCGGCCCGTCGTACTTCTTCCCCTGCAGGGTTACAGAACCACATTACCCAGCAGCCCCCTGCTCTCACCACACACCAACACAGTTCGCAGCATTTTCACTCTCGATTCAATTGTTCCAATTTTAAATCCAGCTAAATTTCTGACTGAATTAGTCAAGTTTTATCTTATTTTATCTGACTAAATATGTCTGGACACATTTTCGTCCTAACACAGGACGTGAGGATGCTTCTTCCATTTTATACAAATATACAGAATTAATGATCCTGTCACATCTTTCTGCCAAGTTTTGCCTTTTTTATTTATTTGTTTGTGCTGATTTTTTAAAAGATCAGGAACAGAACATGACAAACACAATGAAATTCAGTGAATCTGATATAATCTAATGAGTGTGTGTGTAAAACGTATATTAACGATTACTTTCCCAGTTTTTCCATAACAACGGACCTGCAGTATATAGGTGTCATTACTGAGGCCTGTGCCTCCTCATACATAAGTATGACGAAAAGATCGAACACGCTGAGACATTTTCGTCCGTGAATCTGCGCAGAGTTTTTGTGCCTCTGGCGCCAGGTGCTGGTGTGCGGGTGTGGCGGGCGGGGCTGAGTGTTCACCTGGAAGAGTTCGGGAGCGGCGTAAGGAGGGGAGCCGCAGAAGGTGTCCAACTTACTGCCCACCGTGAACTCATTGCTGAAGCCGAAGTCCGCTATTTTAATGTTCATGTCGGCGTCCAGCAGGAGGTTCTCGGCCTGGAAGAACAATACACTTTACTTAACAATAAATTATGTTGCACAAATATCCATTTTCTAAAAAGCAACTGTGGAGCATTTCTCAAGGGAAATTCAAGAACAGTTGGGTTAATTTCAGAAAGAGAAATGTCCACAGCCGAGGCTCCAGGGAAAATTCTTCACCGTCCATCAGCTGATCTGCCTCAAGGTGCTTTGAAGACGACCCTCCACACTGGTTTAAAACCATCTTCTCACACAGTGAGTTGCCTCCACTCAGCTTTCCTTTGTTCAAAGCCATCGAGCAAAAAGTCTACCTCACTTTCATCCAGCGCCACATATCGTGACAAAACACCACTTTATGATGTATCTTTTGTTGTTGGGATAACGAGAGGTGGAGAGAAAGGCGGATTCATTTCAGAAAACCAGGATCCGTGTGTGTCTCCGTTAACAATGTAGAATAATGTCTGTTCACATTCGTGTCAGTCAAGATTAAGGACCAAAGCTTCGGTTTTGTACCGTTTATTTAACACTTACTGTGTGTGTGTGTGTGTGTGTGTGTGTGTGTGTGTGTGTGTGTGTGTGTGTTTGTGTGTGTGTGTGTGTGTGTGTGTGTACCTTGAGGTCTCGGTGTACAATCCTCTTCTGGTGACAGTACTCCACTGCTGACACGATCTGACAGAAACACACAGTGATACAGGAATAATAAGAAGAAGAAGGTGAAGAAGAGGAGAAAGAAGAAGAAGAAGAAGAAGAAGAAGAAGAAGAATTAGAAGAAGAAGCAGGTGAGGAAGATGAAGAAGAAGAAGATGAGGCAGATGAAGAGGATGACGAAGAAGAAAGAAAAGAAGAAGAAGATGAAAAAGAATGAGAAGAAGATGAAGAAAAAGAAGAAGAAAGAAAAGAAGAAGAAGAAGAAGATGAACAAGATGAATAAGAAGAAAAATGAAAAGATGAAAAAGAAGGAGATGAAGAAGAAGAATGAGAAGAAGAAGATGAAGAAGCAGATGAAGAAGATGGAGAAGATGAGGCAGATGAAGAGGATGAAGAAGAAGAAGAAGAAAGAAGAGAAGAAGAAGAAGAAGAAGATGAACAAGATGAATAAGAAGAAGAATGAAAAGATGAAAAAGAAGGAGATGAAGAAGAAGAATGAGAAGAAGAAGAAGAAGAAGATGAAAATGAAGAAGATTGAGAAGATGAGGCAGATGAAGAGGATGAAGAAGAAGAAGAAGAAAGAAAAGAAGAAGAAGAAGAAGATGAAGAATTAGAAGAAGAAGATGAAGATGAAGAAGAAGATGAAGATGAAGAAGAAGAAGAAGAATGAAAAGAAGAAAAAGAAGAAGATGGAGAAGAAGATGAATCATTAGAAACCAGTTATCCTTTAAGACAGGAGCTGTCTGTCACCACTGGCCATTTACACTTTCTCCCGAGGGTGGCGCTATAGGGAAGCACGATGGAAGGTTTTACCCTCTCTACGGTGGCCTTACTAGGACACCTCAGAGTCATCAGCCTGAGCTGGACTTGCTGTGCTGCTGCCACGGCTGAGAACTGAGCTCTAAAAGCAGCTTAGAGATGAAAACAAATGAAATGAGAAACAGCCCGTGGAAGTGAACCTCTGCTTCTCTGGCAGCAGCAGCATTAACAGCTCTGTTAGCTGCTGCGCTAATGGTCCCATAATGAAACTGACACATTTTATTAGTGGTTACTCCACACTGATTTATCCTGTGGGTGAAGGGGGGGGTGGTTGTGGTCTGGTCCCTGCACGGAGCATGAACCACCACATCTTGCAGCGGTTCACGTGGTGGGTCTGCCAGTCTCTGGCCTGACATACCTGACACCCCAACTGCATTGAGTATTTAGTTCATGCTGGGGGGGCCGTCTGAATACTGGCCTGACCTTCCTGCTGCAACACGTCAACTCAGGCAAAATACTGCAGGACGCTGTTCACAATATCACGGGAAAACATCTGGAAAGCTCCAGCTGCTCGCAGATATTAACAAAAAAAAAAAAAAAGAAAAAAAAGATTGCGGGTCAGAGCGACAGAAAGATGTGGTGCAATGCGACATAAAGAAAAATCTAAAAATAAAACACAGATACAGCCGACATGCGCCGCTTGCGGAGGCCTGGACGTTTTTGTGCCACCAGGGAACATTAAAAGGTCCAGCTGTTGACGGAAAGGATGCGTCACACCGGCTGCATCGGCCTCTGTTTGGGAGTCAGCGGCGAGGTTTTCATCCGAACTTAGTTCATTTCAGGAAAACAAAATGCAGACTAATGCACGTTTCCATCCACCACTGTTGTGCAAACATCAGGAGTAGGTTGATGGGGATGAACAGCTGGTGGGCTACGTTCCCTGTTCTCCGGATGCGGTGGTGGCCAAGCTCCAGAGCCCCCAGGAAATCTGCCGCTATGAGTGATGACCTGACATTTCCAGAATTTACAAGCTGACAGAACTCCCCTGAACGCACCGCCGAACAAGGGACCAGGACACAGTGGTTTGTGGGACACTGAGGCCCAGACAGTGTTGTAGATAGGAAAGGATCTCACCTGGCGGAACTTGGCTCTGGCCTCCTTCTCCTTCATCCGTCCGTGAGCGACCAGGTAGTCAAAGACTTCACCTGAAACGCAGAGAGACAGGTGCGATGTGACACTTCTCTAGCTGGAAAACGAAGCCGCTGGATGACTTTAATATGACGTTTATTTCTGATTTTATCGTCCTCCATCACTGTTCATGTTAGCAGTCGGAGGTGAAGCTAACCTGTCCACATGTTACCTGCTGACAGAGGTGAAACGACAGGTAGGCAAACAGGGGGTCAGACAGGTGAGCTGGTCTTACCTCCGCTGGCGTACTCCATCACCAGGTACAGAGTTTTCTCCGTCTCAATAACCTCAAACAGCTTCACTGAAAAACAACAGAAGGAAAAGAAAACTGCCGCTAAATACTGAGCTCTACTTCTGCTAATGTACAGTACACTGAGTTGAGTTTTTATTCCTGGGACGTGTTGTCATGTCTCGATAACTTTATTGAAATAGGAAAAGGAAGAGCAGGGAAGGCAGTAGGAGGAGGAGGAGTGTGGGGGCGAGGTGTACACTCACCGATGTTTGGGTGGTTGAGGATCTTCATCACACTGACTTCCCTGAAGAGCTGAAAACAAAATCTGACTCAGTCAAGCTGAACCTTTAACAGATGTCAACGCATTATCGCTCGGAGCGTTTCTCTATTGATGTGGCTAGGCTAGCAGTTTCCCCCCTGCCTCCAGCCTTTGTGCTAAGCTAGGCTAACCACGTCCCAGACCTGTCTCTGTACCGGACCCACGGAGATGAAACCGGTATCTATCTGACACCCGTGACTCCGGAGAAGACAGAGACGAGAGGACAAACTGGACAAACTGAATGTGTTGTGATGTGTTACAGTCTCACGTGACCCCCCCCCCGGACCTCAAGGGGACACGCCTGTCCCTGATTGGCTCAGACAGAACTGCATCAGTAACAAAGGAACAGATCCTCCCATCCAGGTGTCTTTATTTTTAAAAAGTAAATTCAGAAAGTGGGTGAGGTGAGAGGGGAGAGCGTACCTTCTGCAGACTGGTGGGGTTCAGCTGAGTTTTGTCGATGATCTTGATGGCGACCTGCAGTCCACAGAAAACATCCAAACTAATCAATCCATGGCCTGATCATTACCTTTAACTCCAGATCAGTTTCTACAGAAGCAAACGTGTGGGCGTTGAAACAGATTATTTCATTTTTTCCAACATTTCTGAAACAAAGAACCATTCTTCGTTATATTCCTTGGAAACAGCAGTTTGACGAAGAATTGCCGTCGCCGGATCCACTGACTTGGTGGTCGACCACCGGCGAGACCGATTCATGCGACTGAATGAAAGGTTCTGGAGGCCTTTCATTCAGTTGACATGGCCACCTCTGCTCTCAAATGCTGAGAGGAAACCCCGAACAGCTGAGCGGTCCACGCCTCCGCCAAGGAGGTTACGTCTTCACCCGTGTCCGTTTGTTGCTTTGTTTGTTTTTCGGCCGAACCAGTTTGCACCAAAACTGGCCCAAAAGAACCCAAATAGATTTTAGTCCGGATCTGGCTAAAGGGACGGCTCCAGGAAATGTTTTATCGCGATTTTGGACGCTTTCGTCAGCGTTTGGCCTTGGCGGAGGTGTGCGCTCTACTGAGCCACTCCAGTGCTGTTTTGTTTTATTCTTGAATTTTCCACTGTACAAGTCTCTGGCTTCTTGACATCTCCTGTCTCATCTTTCGCTTGTGTCTTTATGCCAACTACATAAGTGCAAAATAAACATTAGCCTCTATCTAATTCAAATGTTTAATGAAATTATTTCAAACAGAATTGTCCGTTTCCTTGTTCATGTTTTGTAGTTTTTGCCTGGAGTTTTAAAACTTCTTTCCAAGAGACTTCCTGCTAACATAGGAATTAAATTAAATTCAGCGAAACACTGCACTTTCCTAAGAAGATTAAAGTGCTTTTGAAAATGCACTTTACCACCTTTATGTAATTTATTGTTTTACACCTGTTCGTAATTTAATATCTATGTTTTGTGCTGCTTTCTTGCATTGATTTTTTATAGTTTCTACCTGAAGCACGTTTGCAGGAAATCTTATAAAACAGTAAAAGTAGAGGAACGTGATGTTTGATTTGACTGAAGGTAATCATTTAAAAATTATAAATACTGAGTTAAACGCACAGTTCATTCAAATGACAGTCTGCAGATCAAACGAGAAGTTCTGTGTTTATCGGAGAACACTGAGTCAGCAGGAGGAGTTTTATTCACGTTAAAGACGATCAGTGAGATTAAAATCGACTGCAGCAGAGAGAAGGTGCGACACAGGAAAGCAGCTGATTCGGGATCGCAGCGCAAAAATATTCATCGTGAAGTCAGAGCTGGAAACCTCCTCCTCTCCCTTTATCCCAGTCTCTCTTCATTTTTGTGTCTCCTCCACGGTCCGCCTTCTTCCTCTTGTCTCCGGGGAGGAACGGAGCGGCCGAGTGGATGGCGAACGGCTCTTAAAATAAGTGGAAAACGTCACACACACACTCCGTTTCTTCTTCCGACCGACCGGCTCTGAGCCGCTGACGTCTGCAGCCGCCGCCTCCGGCTGACGACGTCACAGGGCCGAGGGGTTGCCGCTCGGAGACTCTGCTGCTGCGTCGGAGCTGTTGCTGTTTTCTCAGGTTTACTACGCGTTTCAAACACCACGTTCACAGGTCCCGTATTTCCCGGCTGAATTTCCGGGAAAACTTTCCTCGTCATTTCCTAAAAACCGGCTGCTATTTTGCTGTTAATTACTCGGACTTTATTTCAACACAATTTGGTTCTAATTTTTAGGGGAAGTGGAGAAAGTGTTACAGTTATTAAGTACCAGCTCCTTATATTTGTGTTTTCAAGAAAAATCCTACGTAGTAGATAATTGAAAGACAGTCCATAAACAGACGTCAGTACCCATGAGGGTTTAACAGAGAGTCCAACACACAGTTCTTAATTCTGGATTAGATGGAAAATGTGCAACACTGGGTCAATTTATTTTAAAGCCCTGTCTGTGGAAATTCAGTAGAAATATGTTTTGTTTGTTGATCGTCGTCTGTTTGAAACACAAAACGAAGGAATTTCCACTGCGGCTGAAAACTACAGTTAAGCCTGAAATTCAAGCAATATTCAGCATAAACATCGATTAAGTGAATATTTGATGTATTTATTCAAGCAGATCTACTGCTTGTTACTTAGAATCCAAATGGAGAACGTTTGTTGGTCTTTCTGGGGAACTCCGATGGATCCTGACGTCTGTTGATGAACTATTTGTCACGAAGGTTTTTTCCTAAAAGCTCCAGTATAACAACTGGGCACTTAATGACTTTAGCAGCACGCTCTCTGTTTCAATTAACAGCTAAATAGCAGCTAATTTCTGATTAGCTCCTCTTTCCAGGAAAGAAGCGAGAAAACAAGGGAAAGAGAAAGCGCTCCCATTTACTTTTATTTTTTTGGTCACCACATTTTCTAAAGTTATTTTTTAAGTACAAACTTGTCTGTTTTCCTGAGTTGTCAAGGTTTGAGGACGTGTGATGGTTCTTTGCTTCGCCCACAACAAGCTGACAAATTAGACCTCACTTATTCTATTATATTTTTATAGTTGACATGTATTGAAGGCACGTAAAGATCCAAGTTCTGACACCATCAAAAGTACAGCGACTCAGCTCCGATCTGCTCCTGTTTGCAGTGTGCCCATGTACGTACAGACAACGATCGCTGGATCACCGCGATGCTGCGGAAAACCTTAAAACCCGACGATTCTCGGGCAAGTTCTGCGGGAAGAAGGAACGTCGTTTCCCTCGGAGCTACAGACTTTCGTTCACGATGGACGTCAGAGATCATTTAGAAATCCCCGAGAAGTGGAAGTCACACGGACACGACTGACTGAGGAGACTCTAAGAAGCAGCTTAATGCTGTGAGTCGCAGCCACTGCCGACTTTGCCGAAAAGCAGCCAAATTAGCAGCCAAACGACAATAACCGACATCCTGTTGGCACCCGCGTGACCTCACACAGTTTCATCACCTCACGTCTTTCCCTCAATACCTGTTAAAGTTTGAAAAACCTCTGTTTTAGAGAATATACAGTGGAATGTGATTTACTGGTAAAAGTTGTCTGGACCGTTTGGACTCTGCGTCGAGTTCTCACCTCTCGGCCGGTCAGTGTGTGCCGGGCCAGTTTGACTTTGGCGAAGTTGCCCTTGCCGATGGTCTTCAGCAGACGGTAGTTGCCAACGTGCGGCTGTTCGTCTGTGAGGGACGTCACAGAGCTGCGACATGGCGGCAGACTGTGACGGCTCGATGATTTGGTGGGCGGGGCCGGCGGCTCGGGCAGCCTGTCTGAACGCTTTGGCTGAAAGAGACACGTGAACACATTGGTTACAAACACTTTGGCTTATCCTGAACCGAGTCGCTCTGAGCTGAGCGGTGCGCTTCAGCAAAAGCTCGGTTTTGACTCGGTAACGATGAAATGGTTTGAATCATCTCTACAAGGGAGGAGACAGTAAGTTGAACTTTCAGAATGCCCTGTCAAGCCTCGGCCAAGGCAGCTACGGTGTGCCACAGGGAAGCCAACTCGGACCTTCACTGTTCTGCATGTATGTAAATGACCTTCCCACGCTGCTTACAAGCGTGCACAATGCATCTGTCAGCAGACGATACACTTCCAGGATGTGGCAAGAGGTGCCTTGTGGTTTAGGTTTAATAAACTGTCCCTAAACCCTCAGAAAAGAAGTGGAAGTACCGGAAACTCCTTAACAATTGGCGATGGGGTCAATACCTACGAGCAGGTCTTCTCGTTTACATACTAAGGTGCGATACTGGATCCTTGCCTACAGTGGAAGCCGCGTAAGGTCATCGAAAAAATTTGTAGCTGGTTTGAATGCAATAAGTAGTTTGTAAACAGAAGAGTCCTCATCACTGTGCACAATGCTGCTCTCCTTACTCACTTAGAAAACAGCCTGAATCCCAACACTGGTGCAGTGTAAGAGGTCAGGGTTAGACCAGGTTCAGTGAGTCATCAGCGCAGCTGCACGTCTCTTTACAGACCACAAAAAGACTGATGAACCTCTGCAAATGGCCGGTATTGACTGCACTGAGAGCAACAGACGAGTAAACAACAAGCCATTATTCTAGGACCATCGACCCCCCTCTACACCAAACTCCAGGCTCAGAAAGTCCCCTCGCAAACCTGCGGGAGACACAGGGTGCACAAGCAGGTTGACACTGACTGTGGTTTCAGTCCGGGACAAAAATAACAGAGCGAACTGTATTATCTGCCGCTGGCCGGCGGCTCTCGGAGGAACTGGAGCTGATAAAAACCAGTCTGACAGTTTCCGAACCTGCTGGAGGAGTCGACGCTGAGGAGACAAACGCCTCTACTGTTACACCACAGCTCCGTGAATCACACCGCACTGCCGCTGACTCTCAACGCCGAGCGAAGACAGTCAGTTACAGTCTGTTGATTTGGCTTTTGGATTTCAACAGACAGATCTGATGTTTAGAGGCTTGGCCACACCAGGATGTGTCACAGTGAGTCATCTGTGAGTCTTGGCGAACGATATAAGGTTTGGTGATGTAGTGACTACTCACGGGGCTTGGTGGATTAACTACCGTAGCTGGTGAACTAACCGCGGATACGCTAGCAAGCGCCGGTCGGTCACAACAGCGAGCCGGCCGAACTCGGTTCCACCAGCGCCTGTAACTCAGTACAGTCTCTCACTCAGCGTTTCTGTCATCGGTCTCTTTGTAAACACGAACCCTGTCCCTGGAGTTTTATTTTCCATTTCCTAAGACAAATCGGCTCCACTACAGCAGTTGCTATAGAAGAAATTAAAACCATCATGATTTTACCAAAGCCAAAGGACGATTAACATCTTTGTTTTTTAGACTTCTGCAGACTTGTACAGTTCGGTCGTCCCTGCACCGCTGGACACTGGAACTAATCGCGGGCGCTCGGCTCACTCATGGGGCTTATGGGAAATGGTGTTTGTTACAGGCCACTGAAAAACAAATATTAAATAAACAATACATATATATTTGTTGAAAACAGCTGTCCGGATCTAAACGAACAGTATGAAGCGAGCCACATGAGAACGGCTCTGGTCTAAAGCTGGATTTTTATTTGGCATAAACGTTTATGGGATTTTGACTGAGCTTTTCTTGTTTGTTTTTCGTTTTGTTGTACTTTAGTCAATAAAGAGTTGCTGAAGAGAGAAAAACGCTTTCTGAGCTGACTTGCTAATTGCCACTTGGCAAATTGGGCAATAAGTGGGTCACTATTTATCAAAAGCTTTATTAGTGTCCGGCCCTCTGTCTCCTGACTGTGAGTAAACCACGTCTCTCCTGTGGAGCAGTTTACGCTCCGACCGAGGAGGTTCAGCAAAACCGGATGCTGATGAGCTGCGATAGCGTCCGCCATTTTGTCGGCTGTCGGCTCCGTCAACACGGTTTGCTGTTTTTAAACGGCCTGAATTTGTGCGTTGAATTTCACCGAGGTTGAATTCGTGCAGATTTACGTCGCCCATCGCGCGCTCATCCAAGGAACTGGTTTTGCTGTGAAATTCTGTGGCTTTAAAGGCTCCGTCACCACGGGTGGAAAGTAACTGCGTACATTTACTCAAGTCATATACTCACTGAGGTACATTACTTGAGTATCTCCGTGTCCTGCAACGTTATACTTCTGCTCCACTACATTTATCTGACGACTGTAATTACTCTGCAGATGCAGGTCAATAATTCTACATATAATCAAGAGGTAAATGAAGATGTATTATTTATTATATATAGGTTAAGATAAGACTCTATTGACCCCCAGGGGGAAATTCACAAACTACGCAGCTGCAACATTGAAGTAATGAACACATTAATGCGTGAATACTTATAATACTTTTACTTTTTGGCACTTTAGGTGCAGTTTGATGCCTCTGTGTTTGTACGTGAGCAGAACATGGATTCGTGACTTTCACCTGCAACGGAGTATTATTACACCGTGGTATCACGAATTCTACTGAAGTCAAAGATGCGAGCGCTTCTTCCACCACTGTCCGTTTTCCTGACAGTTTCGTCCCAACATGCCGAGTTTGTCCCGGTGAAGAGCAGAGCGGCAGTTCACAGGAGGTCCGTTCGGTTCGCAGTTTACGGCTGCTGGAGAGGTCCGCCGCCGCTTTGTTGGCTCGACTCTTTTGTTATTGACTGGAGGCGGCGCCTGATGTAACCACAGAGACCGCTTCTCTCACTGAAAGGAAAACACAACAATGGTGTCTTTTCCTTTCTTTGGCCGTTACTCAACTGATTTGGAGTCTAGAAAAGGGGAAGGGACTCGGCAACGGAGAGCTGAAGTGAAACCAGAACTTCCAGGTTCCCCTCCGGAGGACAGAGAACCTCATTCAGAAGCACACTGGCATTTGTTAGGACACCGGTTACTAAAAGTCCAGCCCTGCATCTGACAAAGTCGCCAACCGTCAGAAACAGTTAATCTGGTTTTCACTCCCACTTTACTCAGTGATTAGTCAGCAGCGGAGGTGTGAAGGCAGGATGTGAATCGCTCTCTCTGCTCTCTTTTTTCTCTCTTTACACAACTACTTTAATCCCTTTCATGAAAACCGCCAAGTCAACACTATAAATATCTTCCAGGAGAAACTGTCTGAAAATGCGCTCTGACATCCCATTTGGCAGATTACTGTGCTCTCGCCATGACAGCGGGTTTCTCACTGTGCCTTCCGGTCCTGCTGCTCAGAGCTCGCTAGAACACTTCAGATGTCGTCGTGTTCAGGTCAATGATTTGAGGCCACAGGATGGACAGAGATGGCCGAGACATGTGTTTTTAGACGGAAGAGATTACAGCTAAAAAGCAGGAGAGGTGACAGTTGAAGAGAGAGTGCGATACAAAAGAAACTGTTACCGTGAGCTCGGCTCAACACAAACACCAACCAATAGCGTGGAAACGTTGCTAATTTACATATTTGGCAAGTCGCAAAAAAGCGTTGGTACTGATCGTATCAGTAAAACGTTGGCAGACAACCTGTTTATTTTCCACCAAAACATCCGATCCCACGGCTCCACATCCACCTGCAGTGACTCCAGCGTCGTTGAACTGTTTTACGGTTCTGTTTAGACTCTCGCGGCTCTTGGTGCAGGTTTGGGAAAGATCCTGGTCTGGTTTTAATACAGGGAAAGTTCACATTGTATTGCAATGTGTGGTTTCTGTCATTGTTAAACAATATGAAACTTTTCAATTTTAGCCGAAAAAAGTTGTCAAAGATCTGCGGGCCCACAGCGGCGCCCTGCGGGAAGTCGTCACCCCGACGCCGAATTTACAGATCGCTGTCGGCCCCTGTCGGCAGGACGTCGTTAGCCACAGGCCGGTGGATCATTGCTGATGAATTTACCAGACCACTCATGGCTTGTTCACGCACCGCAGCTTTAGGGAAAAAAAAAAAACTAAATGGGAAGCGTCGTTTTTTTGTGCTCACAAAGAAATGGTTGCTTAGCAGTATCAAACGCACGGGACGGTTTTATTTTCTCTAAAAGACGAACAAACAACTGCACTGCAGCGTTCGGTGAGTTGATTTTCACCGTCGCTCGGCTCCGGGTCGCACGTTCTGTTGCTCTGATTGGTCGCAGGTCTATCCGATCGAGTCCGGAAGCACTCGGTCTGGCCCCTGGGAAAATCGACAACGAACTGAGAGGCGATGCCAGGCTACCCGTCTTGCGAAAAGCGTGCATCTCCAAAACGTCAACGTCTCATGACCAAAGAAAAAAAAACCAGCCTCGTCCTCGGCCGTGTGTCAACACATCTGAGCCATCGGGATTTTATTCTACAGGGTTCATTCAGCTTCACAAGCAGGAGAAGTTGCTCAGAGTATAAAGACGCAATGACTCCGTCAGTTTACTTGAAAAATTCCAAATCAGGAATTTTGGAGATACATGGTTTTCTTTGGCCGGCGACGCTGTAACGCTTGGAGCGAAGGTTTCGTTAATACGAGAGCTGAATATGACACTGTGAGGTGTGTGTGTCACATACACAATGGCTGATACATTCGGTCATCGAAGATAAAGTAAAACACTCTGGATCCCTCGAATGTGGAGCCTTGAACAGTTTTAATGCCACTGGCCACTGGGCTAACCAGGATGTGTCAGGAGGATTGTCATCTGGCTATCTTTGTCATCTTTGACCAGACAACGTCAACCCCACCCCACCCCCACGGGGAGGTCAGAGGTCAAACATCCACGATCTGGTCGGGACTCTTCGGCAGAGTGAGGTTGGATTTCAGTCCTTGTGTGACGACATGTCTCATCACCGCCGGGAGGGCGGAGGGGAGGCTTCCACTCCCGCGGGGGGAACCTCCTGATAAACGTTGCCATGGTGCCGCAGAAAGCCTCCAGCGGCTCATTTCACAGCTCAGAGTGATTCATCACTGAGGAGGACCGCGCATGACACGCTGACCGGGGTCACGGACGGGCTGTGAGACAACGCAAGCCTGGGCTCAGATCAGTAAAACCACCACCTAGACTGGAGCAGGAGCCGCAGACTGAAAGATACACAACAGAGGCTCTCTTTTAACCACACTCGGAGTTTACGATAAACAGCAGGTGGCGCTAGCAATTAAAAGAGCTCCGGTCAAAGCTCAAACGCGTCAGCGTGAGGAAGGTCCCAGTCTCCTCATCTGATGGTGTCCTGTCCTCACGCTTCACGGACGTCAGCGTTATTTCCGCTTCGCTTTGTCGCATTTGGTTTTCAATCGATGGGCCGACTTTTCCGATTCGGCCGAGCGTAAAAACTATTTTTGCGATATTTCCGGGATTTTTTTTAAAAACATTTTTTGGTGCTTTTCATGTTTTTTTTATGCGCAGTTTGAAAGTGCACATAAAGAAGAGGTGAAGGGAAACCCAGCTGGTCACTGCAAACTGAGGCTCCGGCCCGGCAGGTCCGACTATACGGAGAACTAAACAACTGCGAACTGCTCCGGTTGCCATGGACACGGGGCCGTCATGACGTAGCCCATCATTTTGAACGTGACTTCCGGAGGAATGAGATGAATAAACACGACTGTGCTCGTGATATCACATCCTGCAGTGTACTTTGGGGGGAAAAAAAAAAAAAAAAAAATCAATAGTAAACAGACAGTAGGAGCCAGCTGCAGCTGCCGAAGTGAAGGACACAAGATCAAAACTCTGCCGGGACTCGGGAGACAAGGACATGAACTGGGCGGCGAGAATTTATTAAATCCTGCCCTGAATAATATTTTTTAACAGGCTAATTTGAATCTGCTGCAGTGCCGGTAGTTTTGTTTAAATTACCAAAGCAACCTGGCTGCAGTGCACTGAAATGAAAGCAGCAGGCCCAAACTCCTCTGCCTCGGGTTTTACAAGCTGTTGTTTTGTTCCTTTTTCTCTGGACCAGCTCAACTGGAGCTGAAATGGTCAGACAGTTAAACGATTGGTGGATCAACAGACGGTTCGATCTGCGGCTATTCTGACAACAGAGCCGTTGTTTCCGCCATTTTTCAGCCTCTAACTGTGAAATTTGCTGCTTTTCTTTGTTTTTTTCTAATCATTGAAAACTGCATATTCTCGGCGTCAGGAAATTACGATTTGAAAAACTGTGGTTTTCACATTATTTCTGAAGGTTTAAATGTGCTGACACATTGAGACGTGACTCAACAATCCAGGTTTTAAAGACCCTCAGAGACCGGAGTGCGGCCGAGTGAGGAGGACCTGCGGGAGGAACCCGGAGGAGCCTGAGAACCACACGCTGCTAGCATTCCTGCATTAGCATGACAATGTGGAGGCTGTGTTTACCCAGCATTCCTTCAAGGTCCAACAGCCTCGCCAAAATCCAGACGCCCCAGGACCAGAGAGCCCGCTCACATGGGGGATCGAGAGGACAAAAAAAAAAACGACATTGTTCCACGTGTTTGACACAGGACAGAGAGAAACACATGCTGTCGGACACAAACCTCTGTGTCCACGTCTACGGCCAGCGGAAGCTTGACTGATAATGTGGGTCCACCCGTCCCCTGTCCGGTCCACAGCGTCAAACATTAAAAGGTGCCCTCGGTGAACCGGCAGCTCAGGGGAAACTACCATCATCGAAGCAAACACCTGATCTCCTCCACAAACTCTTCTCTTCTCCAGCTGTAAACAACCTGCCGCGTTACTGCACAGATCCAGCCCGAGGCTCCGGATCAAAACAAGGTTCAGGTTATTCAATGTGACTCTCGTTCCAACTGTGACTCAGCTTCCCCGAGTTTCTTTGTTTAATGCCAAACCCAAGAACGGTGAACTAAACCAGAACGAGGGACCTGCCGGACGAGACGCCGCAGCGAACGGACGCGAGCTGGTTCATGAGCCCCATGGGGTCCACCTGTCCGACTAATGCTACACCGGCCCCGCATCAGGTCTCGTTTAAATTCTGCACGGACGTCGGCGCAGGTGTGTACCGGGGCGACTGGGAAATCGGAGAGCTCTGAGTCAGCACTGCCCGTGCAGAGGGGAGGACTGAGTGATCAGAAACGCTCCAGAGGCTGTGGAATCAGTCCCATGGTGCAAAGAGACACCTTCAAATCCATCGAGCCAACTGCCCAGAGTTTTCAGTTGGGACTGTCCCTTCACCGGAGACCAGTCTCCAGTGTGTTCTGGGGATTATCCAGAGTAACGGGGCCTCTGCCCCTGAAAGAGAAATGTTGTTGGGTTTTTTTTTATTTAATGTTCAGAAATCTCAAAATCTGCAAAACTAAGTCATGGATACGAGGCCGGATTCTCAACAGGTTCCCAGAAAAAAGACAAGAACTCTGGTTCTGCTGCGTCAATTCGGATCCTTTTTTCATAAAACAAAACACAGAACTGCCCGTCATAAGCTCGACAACGTCACGATGCCACGATGGCAGCGTGGTGATAATAGAGTGGAGCGCTTTTCTAAGACAACAGACCTTAGGGTCAAGGGTTTGGGGGGATTCACTAGGGGCCCACGCCTCCTTTTTTGCTCCGGAGTCCTCCGGCGGGATAATCTGGTCCCGCATGGGTGCGAAAGTACGTTTTTGGCTGAACCGGCCCTTTAACGTGCGACCCTGACTGGCCCTAGAGTTCGTCTCTGCCTGCTCTCCACCGCGGCTGCCCAGGTCCCTCTGAGCAAGGCACCGATCCGCCGGAGCCCCCGGAGTCTGAATCTGATCCGTCAAACTGATCTGATCTGGTTTCACCCAAACTGCTCCTCCCTGTTCAAACCGGGTTCAGACAATAATAATAATAAAACTTTACCAGCAATAAAACCACTCGACTTTAACGATAAAATAATGAAACTCCAACAATAATAAAAAATTATGAACATATCTGTAATAAAAATGAAATTTTAGCTGTAATGAACAATAATGAAACATTTAAACTCCATGAATAATAAAACTAATGAAAGGTCCATCGACAATAACTCAATCAATAATAAAGTAATTAAACTGCATCATCAATTAAAATAAAATTAACAGAAGTCTGTCGATAATAATAAATTCATTTCATCAGCACTAGACATCCCAGAGCCTAATGAACTATAACAACATTTAAACCTGCTGCTTTACCAGTAAAATAATGCAACTCATTTAATCAGAAAAGACTTAAACTCCACGAATAATCAATAATCGAAGCGGAGGGGGGATCGAAGCAGACTCACCGGTGCCTGCTCGGACTCGCTCACCGGGGTCAGGGGCATCCTGCCGGACATCTTCCTGCTTTCCCTCCGCTGCTTTCCGCTCCCTTCAGTCCGGAAGAAGCATCTCCTCCGCCGGCTGCTCTACAGCATCTCTCCGCGGGAACCAGGCCACCTCAGCGGGGCTCAGCTGGGAGGCTCCGCCGGCCGCGGGCGGAGGGAGACCGGGGCGGTGGCTACAGGAAGGCCCGGTGTCTGTGTCGGTGCGGGAGAGCAACCCGCATGGAGACAAAGAGAGAGAGGCAGAGAGAGCGAGAGGAAGAGGAGGAAGAGGAGGAGGAGGAGGAGGGGAGAAGAGTTAAAGTCACAACCCTTCCCGCAGCTTCCAGCGGTTTGTCGGGTCAAACAGCAGCACTGCGGAGCTCAAAAGTGTATAGAATACTATCACGTCAGAGCTCCTCCTCCCCGTCATCCTCATCTTCATCATCGTCATCATCCTAAAATATCCCAGGATCCTCAGCTGCTCCCACTAAAACGCACGCCCTCCTCACAGTGACCCCGCTCCGGCGACCGCTCGGGCTTTTATTTCCAGCGGAAGTCTTTTATTTTGTAAGCTGCTTTGGTTTTGTGTGTGTGTGTGTGTGTGTGTGTGTGTGTGTGTTTTTTTTTACCAGTGAATCAGCTGAAAAACGAACGCGGACTTCTTCCATTTACCTGAGAGACCGGATGGATCCGGCGCCGCCCCGGACCCGGGCCCCTGGAGCAGAGGTCATGACCCTCTCGTCTTTGGAAGCCGAGATTTCAGAGGAAGAGGGAAGAGACTGAGCTGCTAAAACCACCAGAGACAGACTCACCTGAGGCTGGATTTTAACCCTGGGGGGGTCCGGGGGTCCGGGGGTCCGGGGCCCCGTCGTCTCGTAAAGGCTGTAAGAGAGTTGGAGTCAACACCAGCAGGAATTTATTGCTGTTATTTCCCAACAGTGTAACCGATGAAGATGATGATGATGATGTAGAGTGTTTTATGGTCAGGGCTTTAAATGACCCCCCCCCCGACTTTACAGGGGCAGGTTGCTGGGCTCAGTGTCCCATGTTGTTGTGTGGTGGGTTATGATCCAGCTGGTGCTTTACGTTTCCCACGGAACCATCAGAACCATCAGAACCAGAATGACTCTTCTTCTGGTGGTGATTTACAGCCTGTGTGTGACCTTCACCCCTGTTTTATCATATAATAAAAATCTGTGGCCATTCTGTGTGTGTGTGTGTGTGTGTGTGTGTGTGTGTGTGTACAGTATGGCCATGTCTTTACTGGGGGGACATAACTGACCTGTCTGTCAGTTTCACAGTTTGCTGTCCAGCCCATGGACGGACTGAGAGACAACAGACGAACCCTCTTCAGCTTCACTGCCTCTGCTGCTGAACCTTCGCCGGGCAGCATAGTAAAGAACCGCGGTTTGATTTTTGGCTTTTTTTAATGAAGAAATCTGGATATTTTTTCTTCGGTTTTTTATTTTTATCTTTAGTGTTTTGCTTCCATCTGGTGGTTTCTCTGCTCTGGTTCAGTCTGTTGACTTTAGTTCAGTCTGTGTCCTGCTGCTGTTGGAAGTTTTGCTTTTCTCTTTTTCTGACGCATTAATGCAACTTATATATGAATATTATACACAAACACACACACACACACATATACATATATATATACATATATATACACATATATGTACACATATACACACACACATACATATACACACACACACACACACACACACACACATATATATATACATATATATACACATATACACATATATATACACATATATGTACAGATATACACACACACACACATATGTACACATATACACACACACACATATGTACACATACACACACACACACATATATATATACACATACATATATACATATACATACATATATATATGTGTGTGTCATATATATATGATTATTGTGAGAAAAAAAAAAACCCTTCTGTGGAGAGATCTGTGCAGTGGTAATCACCTAAACATCACTGTCAAACTTCCCTCTGGTCCGACCAAGATAAAAGTCACGGTTCAGAAACCTCGAGCTGGTTCTCACCCTGAGGTTGGACCAAGGCCCGAGTGATTCCCCTCAAAGATCCAGGAAAAAGCTTTGCTTTGTTTTAATCTTTAGTGATTAAAAATCTAAATTTCAGTTTAAAGAACATGTGCCACAAAATCGGAATTGAACTGATTCTAAATTAAATTAAATGTCTTTGACAATCATATAAAATATTTATATATCTTAACACTATCAAACAGAACTTTAACACTGGAGCAGCCACAAGGACTGAGTCCAAATTTCATTACATAAAATAGTAGGTGTGGAAACAAACTACTTGTTCAATGGGTCACCTTTTAATTAGAAATTTTAATCTTTCTCTGGCATCACATGCTTTTCATGGTAAAGTTAAAAAATTGATCAGAATTTATTGAAATCATGGCCCATTTTTTCACACAAGAGAAATGTTGGGGCCTCAAATATGACATGAGGAATAAAAAAAACAAAAAACAAAACCATGATAACCCTGTTTTACTGTTATATTTACCTGCTTGTGAACAGGCGCAGGTTTCATCTTCCGTCTTTCATGTTTTTCTTCTCGTCAGCGAACGGACGACGAACTCAGGTAAACGAAAAAGAGAAAAAGCTCCAAAGCAAACGTCACCTGGAAAGACCAATGTGATGTGGTTGAGAGCTTCACAAGGCGGCTAGTAAGTGGACATTTGTTTTTAGTTTTTTGGTCCAACTACAAAAACCAGGAGACCCACTGTTACTTAAACCTGAAACAACCGATTTTGTTTTCGCTACCTGTTTTCAGCTGAAACCAGTTGTGAAAGAAAACACTAATAGATCGACTTTAAAGTTGATACGTTGACCTTGTGATCAAACAGCTGCTTATTTCCACATCCAGCAGCTACAGAGAAACACGATGATTCTTCTGGGTCTGGTGTTTGTGTCACCTGATGAATTCAAGTCCAGTACTCCCTCTCTTTTAGCTCTGGTTTTGGTCTCCACCAGCTCCTGAGGGAAACATCTGGCTCTTCAGCTGCCAAATGCTCCACTATGTTCACCAGCTGGTCTCTGACTGGGTCTGTCTGCTGCTGAGCAGGTGGTGGACGGTGGCTTCTTACAGCGGTTTCCTCTGAAAACGATGCTGTGAGAGAGAACCGGAGCAGTAGAGTTCTGGTCCGAACAGATAAACAATGAGCTGAAACTCGCTGGTGAATCTCTGTAGGTTCATCACCACGTACACTTATAAAATATTAATTATAGTCACTGTAAAACATCTAAAAATAAAATTCCTCCAAGAACAGACATAAAAAAAATGAGAGGGCATTATTTCAGTTTTATTTTGAAACCATTATCAGGAGCTGGTAAAGGCATCAGGAAACAGCCGCTGATGAACCTTCTCTGACCTTGAAACGCCTCGGCCTGTGAACAGCGAACAGCGCCATCTGTTGGCGCTATACATGTTCATCCACACAGCTGCACAATAAAATAAATAAATCAATAAAATTTAAAGACAGACTGACACCGCTCTGTGTGTTGTAGCAGTTTGGTTTAATAGTGTATTGAAAAATAAATTAACGAAAACAACTTTAAAATGCAACAGAAGACAAAAAAAGAAAAGAAAAGAAAAAAATCCAGATTATAAACATTCTTCGCCAGCAGGGGGTGGAATCGCAGTGCTCATGTCAGATTAAATTTACAAATATATTTATAAAAAAAGGAATTTATTAGACATATCCACAAATCACGAAAGCATTCCTTTACATCCAGTGAGCTGAATCTGGTCTACCACCCAACCGTTGTTCTTCCAGCTACAAAAAGGTCTAGAAAATTTATATTTATATATGTATATATTTCATACACATGCCCTACGTGTGGATGAGGCTGTAAAAAACTAAACTGTACAAAAACAAAAAGCACACAGTGGTGATGTGGTGGATGGAATAATGATTAAAGAAAACACGAGTCAGCTAAACAACGCGATGACCTCCGACCCCCAAACCGAGGTCGAGGTTGGGAAAGAACCTCTCATTCATCCGCTTCACGGATTTTGGCTTTTTTAAAACTGAAACACATGACGCCGTCGTGACAAAGTGTTCATATTGGGTGGGTGACGCAAAACGGACGAAATGAGGGGAAACGAGCCTCGACTCGAGTTTTAGTGTTTTACTAAACGGCTTCTTGGTGCTTTAAAAACAGGAAGAGGTGGTTCAGTCCTTCAGATTTGTCAAGATGGAGGAGGAATGACGGGGGGGAGGGGCAACGCTCAGGGGAAACAGTTACATAGTATGTACAGGTGAACTGAACCGCAGGGAAAAATGAAAAAGCTTTTGCTGGGAAACACTGGCAGTCAGATCAAGAGGACTGAGATCTTTAACACCAACTACCATGTTTAGAAGCCCGATAACTGAAGACTTGAGAAAGGGTTCAACGTTTTGGTAAAGTGGCATATTTACTGTCTTTTTGGGAGATCAGAGGATCAACAGCAATGTCGTGTTTTTAACTGGAGCTGGGGCCGCGGGGGAGGGATTAAGCTCCTGATCGCCGCCGACTCCAGCTCTGTACTTAACGCGCAGACACGAGCTCGATTTCCGCCTGAACAGCTCACTCTCAGACAAAAAAAAAAAACAAAAACAAAAAACACTTTGGTTCCCAAGATGTCAAACCTCTGAAGTAGATGGAAAGCACACAAAAGAAAAAGGAGGTAAATACTGAAAGTAGTGATCATTTGAAAGCTTGATGATGATCATCAAGTTGAGATCTCATGATGAGCTGGTCTAAAGTAAGTAGCAGTAACAGGCTCGTCTGTTGGTCAGCATGACACCTGTCCACCCAGCTCGACAACTCAACCGCTGTCTGGTTTTAGGGAAATTCAGCTTCTGTTACTTGCACTTCTTGTACTTTCCCGCCGTCAGAAACTCATGGAAGGTTCGACTGGAGGAGCAACTGTCTGCAGGAGGAGTTCTTTCTACCCAAAGCCTCCGGAACCGACAGCGCGGCGTTAGCATGTTGAGATGACTCTAGTTCAGCTCAGCCTGTCAGAAAATCAAACGGCTGCAGAGTAGGTTTGTTCGCCCAATTAAAGTTGGACCCAGTCAGCCTCGTCCGAAACCTTGTTTTTTACGTTGTTCTTGAACATGCAGACTGAAAATCTCGTGTGTTGTACATGGTTTTTGTTTTCTCTTTTTTAAAATTTAGTTTTAAGAATATTTGAGCTAATTCACAAGAGCTCAGAGCGACCGCGAACGCTGTTCACCTCCTGTTGACACTCATGACTTCACCAACCCTGTATTCATATTTTCAACTTCGTATTTAAAATTACTTCGTATTGAAGATCTGAGCCACTTCCTGTTAACAGCAGCGTGAAAACCTGGTTTAAAACCACGAGGAACAGCGAGTAACGCCAGGCTGAAAATGAGTCCGTGACTCACTCCACAATCCCGAGAGGGAAAGAATCAAATGCTTATTTTTTGCTTTGTATCCAGCAGCGTCTGAGGTATTTCCTAACCTCAGATGTCTACTTCCTGCTCAGAATCAGAGCTGAAACGATCAGTGGATCAATCGATTAGTCAGTTGGTGGAAAACTGATGGGCAACCGTTTGATAACTGATTCGTTTCTGTCGTTTTTCCAACTTCTCACGTCTGCAGATTTAACATTTTTCTTTGTCCGGTGTCGCTGTGAACTGAATGTCTTTGGGTTTTCGACTTCTGGACTGACCTTCGCACAAAACCGGGCTCCGGGAGTGAAGCATTTCACGTTACGTTTGGACATTTTAGAGACAAAACTAATAATCGATCCATGGAGAAAATAATCTGCGGATGAATCGATGATGAGAGTCATGGTTACTTGCATTCAGTCAGAATGAAAAACCGTTTGTACAGACTGTGCCTCTCTGCTCCGCTGGCTGTGGCAGACCGAGACAGAAGTGTTGGTCTTGAATTTACTTTCATTGTGGACTCACATTAGACATCTATGAGATTTTAAAAATACATTTTAAAGACACAACTTGCTGCTGAATAACAGGTTAAAAAAATAAAATAAAGTAATGAACGCTATGTGACAGAATCACAGTAACGTATGAAGTGCTGAGGTCATGGGCTTAAGACAAAAAAAAAAAAAATCCAGTGATCCATCGTCTCCGGTTCTATTATTCTTCTAAATGGAAGATCCACTTCCGTAGCCATTTGACCGGACTTCCTGCGCTTAAGGTCACGTGACGACGGCAGGTTCCACTTCACTGAAGCAGACTGACACTTCCGTGAATATTTACCACGGATTGGTGCGTAGCATTTCTCTGGCCTTCCTCCATCTCCTGACTGATGTCTGGTCACTTCAACGGACACAGAAGTTTGAGGAATTATGAGTTTTTGAGGCCTCAGGTGTATTTGTCTACTGCTCCCATTTCATCAAGAGCTACGCCAGACTCTTCAATTTACCTTCAAAAGGGCAGAGAAATGGAGGAACTCATCCATGAGTTTCTGATTCTGGGTAAGTAGGAAAACTTTCCCTGAAACCAAACGGTCCTTCAAGCCCCAAAAACCACCCGTCAGCTGCAGTTTCCTGCCCGTGTTTGTCAGTTCGCTCTGTCTGAGAGCCTCTATGAGTAAAGCCGTAAACTTTGGTTGTGACTCCTCCTCGTGACGCCGCCCAGCGACAGAGACGAGCCTGACTCGGACGACAGGAGGGTCTGTGGTCACGGTCTTCATTCATACATTCACATAAATGGGAATCATTAAGATGACGAGTCATCGTGCGACAGGTGAACACACACCCGGGATGACGCTCAGTGATAGAACAATGGCCCCTCCCACCAATAAATACCATAACCCCGCCCACTGACAAATAATAAAATACATCAAACTGCTTCGTCCGGGTCTACAGCGAGTCCTTAAACCTACGGCCGTCACGGTGGGGAACCATCATCTACAGTCAGAGAACAAAGACTGATTTATACCTGTCAAACCGTCCTAAAAATGTCGTTTCACAACCGAGCAGAGGGTGAGGGAGAGGGGAAAAATAAAACGTGACGAGACCAAGGTGGCGTGCTGCTAGTTTTTCTTCTTCACGTTGTTGTTTGTGGTGAGCCGAGGCCACGGCGCCGGGATCAGGCTTCCCAACGGGACTCGACTCCGAGCCACCTCGAAGAGTTTGGAGAAAACCTAGAGGAGGAGAGAGAGGAGGGGGTCAGGTTAACTGAACCAGGCGGAGGAGTCGGGAGAACCTAAATGCTCAGATCAGCAAACACGACTGATAGAAAAGGTCCCGGAAAAGAAAAAAAAAAAAAAAGTTCTCTTAACCATAAACAGGCCTTGAAAACCACTATTCACTCAAAATGTGTCTTTAAATACCATGAAATGAAAGCGCCATTGGCTGCCGGTGTATGTGCAACGGATAAACATGGAGCAGGACTCGTGTGTCATGCTCATGTTTTGTAAAAACAAAAACACACAGGTTTGATTTTTCCTGTTTGTTTTTTAAGCTGCTGGTCTTATGATTTATATTTGTTCTGATTGGTGGTTTTATGATGTTTGCTGCAGGTTCCATGTCATGGGTCTTCTCGTTGCCTGCGTTGTTACTCTGAGCTGTTTGTTAATTTACTGTGGAACTGCAGTGTGGAGCCCAAACTAATTCCCCCATGAGGAAGAATAAAGTGTTTTCACACAAACAAAGTCCTGTTTGCTTGTTTGGAGGTTGAACATTTCCTCGAGTTGTCTGGGGAATTTTTTTTAGTCAGCACACAACTGGAAAAAGAAAAAACGAAATGACGCCGTTTCTCCCCACAGCTGTTTAAAACAAAATCAGCCTGTACAGGTGTGCCTGACTTCGTAAGCTCTGTAAAGTGCTCACCTTTCGTGGAGTCCTCTGGAAGCAATGAGAGAGAAAATAAAAGAAGAGTCAGAGGAAAAGGAGGATGAAAAGGGGATGGTGAAGTGAATCAAGGTTAGGAAAAAGAAAAAAGAAAAAAAAGAAAAAACATTATTCTAGAGCCAGAGTTCAGTCTGAATCATATTCTGTTGTTGTGAAAACGTTTCCAAGGCTCAGAGATGTCGAAAGCAGAGAAGGGAAATGTGGATAAAATCCTCACGGCACATCTCGTGTCGTATCCTGATATTGATAAAGCAACGTTTCTTGAAATCTATTGACAAACTGTGGAAAGAATCAAATATAAGCAGACAGGAACTTTTAGTTAATCCAGTGAACAAAACACCTGACAAATCAAGGTACTTCCCATTTATATTCAATATTTCTATGAGCTAGTCCTGCTGATTAATGTGCAACATGGACCATAATGGCCTTACAAACCTATATGACGTAAAAAAGGACGATAGTGTTGTACAAACTCTGAAGGTTGAAAGAAGTGCATCGTCTCACAGTGCAACACGTACAGAGAGAAAAGAGAAAGTAGAAAAGAAAAGGGAATTATGGGACAGAAGCTCTGAAGAGGAACCGAAAAGCCCCCCCCCCCCCAAACAGAGGTTCTCTTTTAAAGGGAAAGAAACCTCTGTTGGTTTTTCACAAGGTTGGGTTTTTTTTGAAGTTTCTCAATACCAGCGCCAATAAGACGACTCTATGTTTAACGTTTTCCAAACGCAGGCAGATGTACAGGAAAACAAGCACATTGGTTGTTTGAATGAGGAAGAGTTTGCTGTGTGGGTTTATTTTAACGGGTGAGTTGGGTCGGAGCTGTTCCGCTCACTTTTACGCAATGTGATCAAGAAGAAGAGAGGAAAAAGACGAGGTCGTGTCCGTTGTGAGGGCGAACTTCATTATCCTGTTTGCTGAAGCCAAATTCAAAACCCGTCAGAGAACAGCAGAGGAGCTCGGGGAGCCCCCAGCGAGTGTGTGAGAGAGGGAGAAGAGAAAGCGACGTTTACATGACTTCTACAGAAGACAAGAACAACCGTCCTCTCACCTGTTCCCAGAGGGTTTCGGCCACCTGGTCGATGACTCCTCCCACCTCACGAAACTCTCCGGAGTATTTGACGTAAGCCCAGATACAGAGTGCCGTCAGAGTCACGCCCATCACGAGGTTACACAGCGTGGCCACGGAGCTGATGCCCACGAAGCCCGTGACCAGCGACACCACGTACATCACGAACATGACGGCGAACAGCGTGGCGGGCGTCCGCGCGGCGTAGAAGATGTTCTTGCCGTCGTTGTGCTTACTGAAGTTGGTGTAGGCCTCGTCCAGCTCCGCCTCCAGCTGCTCCTGGTAGCGCCGGCAGAAATCCTCGCCGCCCATCTTCTTAACGGAGCGGAAGTGCCGCACCGACACCTGCCGCAGCTCCGCGTGACGGTGCTCCAGCTCCGCCGGGGAAATGTAGGGTTTATCTCCACCGCAGATCTGAGACCGGGAAACGTGAGAAGTTCACACAACCGGTAAAACCCACCTCATCAAACCAAGTCTGGACCTCTGACATCCAGCCGACAGGGACGCCTTACCTGCTCCATGCTCTTGTTGTATACGTCTTTGGCTCCTGCTACAGCTGCAAGGTTATTGGCTTCAGCTGTTGCCTGGTAACAGATGAGGGAACATAACGTCAATATAAAGCATAATCCAGCAACAGAGGATATGCTGTTTGTTAATGGTGAGAAATACACTCAAGAAAACAACAGTTTTAAAGATTCAACTTGTTAGAGATGGATGTAAACAATCACTGATGTTTTTTGTTTTTTCTCTCTCTCGTCACCTGCTGTCAACGCATCAAATGTCATGACGTAAAGCGTCCAGAAAATGGAGCCGTGTAACGGGGAGATTGTCTGAAGTAGGTTCTGTACGAGCTGAACTGACCTGCAGCATGGACTTGGGGTGAGGGAGCTCCTCTCCCTGGTAGATCTTCATGTAAGCCTGAAAACGCAACGAGAGACAGGTAACTGAAGCTGGAGAAAAACCCGAGGAACAATCAGCAAACCGACGGTCAGTTCCCTTCCCACAGACATAAAATAAACAAAAAACCAAAAACAATAAAAACCCACAACAATGGAGGAAGAAAAAAGAAAAAAATACTTAAGACCAGTTTCGCCACCATGACCAAGTGGCCTCTCTCTCTGACTGCAGTGAGCTCAGTAAAGCTGTAAAACTATTGATAGGAATTTGCCAAAAATCAATCCCAACTCAAGGTCCCCTTACTAGTTTTTTCTACAGCTTTCAACCAGTATGTTAAATGGGGAGAATAGTTAAACTAACGGATGCTCGACAACCATCTTGACAGAAGATTGCACTTAACTGAAAAACTATTATTCTCTCACTTAATAAACTACGATCTTCTCTCTCTCTGAGACTCTCAGTTTCTCTATGTTAAGCTTTATTTTTCAGGTGAACAATTTCCTGACATTTTCCCAAAAACACTAATCATCTCCTGAAAACAGTTTTATCTGACCAGGAATCCACATTGCAACTCTTTTGTGCAGAAGCTATTTTGAAACTTTGGTTGTAGAAAATGAAAATCGCCGGGGTCTTACTTGGTAACTCTCACTTTTTTTTTTATGAGTTGCATTTTTTATTTTGAAATATAACAATCACCACAGTGCATCAGTAAAAAGATACGGTCTATTTTCTAAACAGATCTACCTAAGCCCTCCCCACCAAAACACAGACACAAGGGGGGGGGCAACCGAAATATAGAAGGAAAAAAAAAAAAAAAAAAGAAGAGGAAAATACGCCGGCGTCACTGTGCTTCTTCTTCATCTGACCCACCAAGCATTTTCTGTCCTGTCACACGTCCTATGACATTCTGTCCCACGCAGCCACTTTTCCTGAAGGCGCCCAGTAAACCAACCAAAGGGCCACTGAAGTGACCCAGGTGCCCACATATAGGAACTCACTTTGAAGTACTGCAGCAGGTCTCTGCAGGTGATTTTGACTCCTCCTATCTCTTTCTCCACCAGGTTCTCCGGAGAGAGCAGCGTCGGGACGAGGTTCACCAGCTCCTTCTTAAAGTCCTCATCGATATCTGAGACACACACCACAAGTCGTAGAAACCGACTGCTTCAACACAAGCTTAATAACTAAGAGTTGACTTTCTAGGCATTTAGCTCACACTCGATTTCTGATTCACCATGGTAACTGGGGATGACTCCAACCTGCCAGGGTGACGTTCTAACTTGCCTCTATGGTTCGACCTGTTTCTACTGAGTTACAGCTCAACTCACACTACAATCACACCAAGCTCTGTCTGGACTTGCAAACTACTGCTGCCACAGCCTGCAGATCTTTTTGAACTGGGGGGAAAAAAACCTTGCTCGTTCTCAGCTTTTGCAAAGGCAAACTTTCTACCTCAACACCTTCCTGCAGTAGCAGTTTGGTGCCTGTTTCTGCCTGACTTTACACAGCTCTATTTAATGCTTGATAACATCTCATGTAAACATCACAGAACCACGGTGACCATTACATGTATTAGCATAAATTACTTTATCTCTGAAAATATAGGATATTGAACACGTTTTTGAAAAAAAAAGATTGTTTAATTAAACATTTCATTGGCATACATTCAAGATGAAAACTGTTCTCGTCGCTATGATAGTGAAAGGTTTTTGGTGAGGAAAGAGTTTTTAAAAACCTTTAAACGGCCTGTAATGTGCACATGGTGCACTTGGTTGTGATAAGAATCGAAGTGGGGTAGCACTTCAACAGTAGCACTTATATAAGACAGTGATTTTTTCGCCAGAGGCAAGAAAACTTAATCTTCCTACATGGAGCCTTTCCGTCACTGTGAGACGGCTTTAAGTTGATATCAGCTTCACTCTTACTATTCCAATATCTCCATTATAAACGTTGTAGATTACTTGACTTTAATTATTTGCCATTAAAAGGTTTAAGATGTAGTTGAGAGAAATCTGCTGCTTATTATCCATCACCCGACATAAAGTAAAGTAACTTTTTATTTCTATCCTGCGATTGTCCAGTTTTTCCTCAAGGAAAACTTTCGTGGTGTTTGAGGGTCTGAACAGTTACTCAACTGGACTGTTAAAACCGAGCATGAAGCTGCAGCAGAGAGGTTCATATGTACAAACTGCAGCTTCATGTATCTGTGATGTTCGGCATGTTTTATAATAAGTGATGGGAATCAACATTTAACAGCGTCTGGATCGAACAACAGCGAAACCAACTTTTTAACTTAGATTTATGATCCTGTGTGAAGATTTTTACTCCACAGTTGTGTGTAATAAGTGAAAAGGGACTGTTAGCGCTGTACCTCTGAGCCGGCCATCAAACTGAGGGTTAGTGGCCACCTTGAGGCCGGGGTGAGGCAGTAGGAAGCAGCTGATGTTGGAGAAACAGGAGTGGATGTGTTTCCTGACGTTCTGCAGCTCCTCATGTTGGTTCTGCTTCACCTGAACACAGACGTTAACACGTTGGTACAACTCAGCGGCAGTTGCTGGAAGGGGGATTTTCTCTTTTGATAGAGCCAAGATTAGTGTTATCAGCCCGCCAGCACTTGGACGTCAGAATGAAATGCTGTTTCCTACCAGGCACATACAGATATTAAAACACAAAGCTACTGAAGTTATAAGAGAATAATCTAAGGAAACGAAACCAAATAAAGTGAAAAGAAACTTCCGGTCTTTGTGTTAAGCTCAGCTAAACGGGTCCCGGAACTCTCCCTGTACTGCTGAACTGTGATGTTCAAGTCAGAGAAAAGCCTGATCGGTGAAACTCGCCTGCAGTCGTTTCTCCAGGAAGCTCCATCCTCCCTCCAGACCGTACGGATGTTCGTAAGGGTAACTCCAGTCCCTGATCAGGAACATCAGGGTCTGAAAAGAGGGACACATTCAGGTTATTGATCCAAGATCAGAGTGAGGATTTCTGGCACAACTTGACCTACTTCTGAAGCACACGGCGGAGAGAAACAGTCTGACGCAGTCAAAAGTCCAGCGACTCTTGCTAGTGCAGAGACCAACTCTGTTCAGCTTTTCTGTGGCCCTCATCAGGTGCCAATGCAGAACCATGTTCTTTATACTACAGGTGCTGCTGGAAGTTTGACCAGAATAAGTCACGAAGGCACGAGAGAAAGAAACTGTCCATGTTTTACAATGTGAGTTTTAGTTGCAATACATATAATAATTGCAAAAACTTGAGATAACTAACAACAACAAAAAAAAACAAAACCAAAACAGTTCACCCCAGAAACTGAACTGATTAAATGTAGAATTTATTTTGAACTTGTATTTGTATTAACTGCATTAGTAGTATCAGTGTTTGTGTGTCTTCCTGCACAGGAACTGCAGACAGAACTGGCTCGTAGCTGAATCTGGTGCATTTCATCTCTTCTCTTCGTACGAGATTAATGTTGAGCTTAGTGTTGTTTTTAAAATGGACACATGGTCGCCGACAAGGAAAACCTGATGAAGTAAACTAAACTTAAACTAGAAGGAGGACGCGACAAAGCTCACGCGGGCGGATTGCTCAATTTTTCAAAAATATTTTCTGAAAATAGTTCAGCCGTTAAGAAGGTCTCAGCAGATGGTACCTGAAAAGGTTTCTCGTAGACTTCCTCCATGGCCAGTCGTCCGTACTCAGTGAAGAGCTGAGGAGAGAATACAACCACTCAAGTTTAAATTCTAATCAAAAACCCAATCAATTAGTATGGGAGCTAATGCGTGCATATCTGGTTGTTACAGCGATCCAGCTTTATCCGGGCCGAGAAAGTTTTTCCATTTGCTGCTCTACGCAAACTTGCTGCGGCAGCCAGAGATAAGATTGATTTCTGTTTGGAATAAAAATAAGAAAAAAAAGATAAACCGGGTTGAACTTGACCTGACTTATGTTTGTTGCCAAGTTCAAGCTGATCCCCAAAAACTCTCCTGCTCAGAGTTTTACTCTGAACAGTCCAACATGTGCAGAACCTTGTCAGACATGAAACTCTGGTGAAAATAAAATCAAAAGGAGAATACACCAGAGCCCACCCTCGCTTTGATTGACAGGTGATCTGAAATGCAGTGAGGAGCAGTTGGGCCCAAAGATGGAAGAGAAAGTTTCAGCAGCTTTTCAGCGTGAGCCGCTTTCTGCCTCATATGGCCGCCTGCCGGGTTCATTACCGCAGCTAATCCTGACCCGAGCACTTCGTAAAACACCCGATATGGAGCTCTTCGCTCACGTCTTCAAGAGAAGACGGACTTTAACAGAAATGCTGCGGTAAATCTGTGGGATTAGAACTCAGCAAACAGCCGCTCTGCCAAAGCAGTCGGACGCCCTGTTATCTGCACGGGAAGGTGAAAGAGGGGTCTGCTGATTAACACAGGAGGGGGAAATGGACACGACAACAATGGACAAAGTATTTTAGATAAGACATCTGGAGTTACAGCCTTGTTTAACACAGTTGGCTAAAAGCAACTGCGGCAAAACTCTGGACAGATGGAGGCAGCTTTGATAGAAGTGGAGCATTTCGTGACAATACCTGTCCCTCATTAGTGAATCCTTATGGGTCCCGCAGTCCTTCCCCGATTCTTACCCTGACAATAACCACACCTAACCCTTACCTACCGCAGCCCCGTCTAACCTTCAAGCTAAAGCGAGACTTCTACACCATATCCAGGCTTTTACCTCAGGATAAAACCCATTTTTGACTCTCTCTGTAGACCTTCGTGTCTGGTGAGCTACGTGCTTCTGCCAATAATTCCGGAGGGACCTGTACTTTCACCTCAGAGAGCCGCATACCGCTGAAACACGAGATAGATTCAAAGTTACCCAATTGGGGAACCAAAAATCTTTTGGCTCTTTTCAGTATTGCATTTTTGGCATTTTTCAGTAGCTCGCTGTGATCTAGCAGGACTGTGCAAGGACCAACAGTGAGTTGGCTGGAGGAATTTAATACAAGAAGCTGCGGCTTACAGCCCTGAAGTGACCAGGAAGCATCCAAATGAGCAGAATACAAAGGTTAACGTGTCGCTAATATGCTTAAGTTAACATCTTAGCAAAATAACAAGATGACATGTTAAAATACCAGTGAACTCAACTCACAACTAAACTTATAGTTTAGTTTTCTGGAGTTATGAACATTACCGCCTCATGGGGGCGCTAGAGAGGCCATAGACAGCTTAGCTTTGTTATTAACTGTTCTTTGGTTTTGGAGGGATCTTAGGGACCCAGTCAGCTGTTGAGTAGAGTAGTAAGTAAAACCGTCCTGAACGCTGATACAGACCTGGAGGTGCTGAAGGTCGTCTTCCTGGACGTTCTGGGACAGGTTGTACACCTGAAACGCATACAGCAAACCAAGACCTCCACCCGTTAGTCGCCCAGTACCACCGCACTGAGGCCTTCATCACTTAAAGCCCCAAACGCACCGGACTCAAATCCCGATGCTTGAGAATTCACACTCTGCTACAGTGATGTGGATGACATACTTCCTATAACATGGTCTCTGTCCTACAGCAGTTATTACATCAGTCTGAATCAACGCGCCAAATTCCCTAACTAACAAAGTCCAATTATGTCTTGTGAACTGAGCACACATCAGAGACAGAAAGCCGACCTGGACAGAGCTGGTCATGGTGCTCAGAGCGAACAGCGTGGCACAGTCTTTGATGGTAGACTGGCTGTCAAACGCCCCCTGTGTGTCCATTAGTAGAACTGCAACCTGCAATAAACAACAGCACACATTAATTTCACTCCAACAGCTCTCACTACAACTGGATTATCTCGTGTAGTTAGTTGGGATTACCGCGAACGCACGTTAAACTTTTTTTTTTTTTTTTAAATAAAATAAAAGATAAATTGTTGAAAAGATGCTTCCTGCCATCGAAGCTGCGGCACCAGCCTGTGAACTGACCTTGCAGCCGTCAGGTTTCTCCACCACGAACAGCTCGCTCCAGGCCAGGATGCCTGTGGTCTCCCTCTCACAGCCGCCCCGCCAGGTGAAGCCCGTCAGAGGCTCGTCCACGTTGCCGATCCATGAATTGGACTGGAGGAAGACAAGAGGAGGCTGGAGGGCTTACAACACCGGTCTTGTTCCAGGTTAGTATAATACACTGACTAACCACACACCCAGAATGAAACAACATGTTGAAACCAGGTTCTGTACTTCAGGCGATGAATATTTACTGTAAAAACAAGAGTTGGTTTAACAAACAGAATATCAAGGGAGAAAGACCGAGGCTTCAATGGTCCATGTTGCTATGCACGTATGACACACTTTAACTACTAAAAGTGATGCCTTTTGATGCAAAACCATGACGACAATTCGTAATTTCTTTTGTCAAAAAAAATTGTTCAGTATTACTAAGTCAAAACTATGAGACGAGACCTTGAAAAATAAGAGGTCGGTGTTTGGTCCAATGCAGCTGAACTAGAAAAGAAAACCGCAGCGCAACATTATTCAAATCATCACCAAGGTTACTGCTCATAATGACAGAGGAGCAGAAGACCCACAGGGAGATAAGAGCTGTTTTTTCAGTACATTTCTACGTCCCACATTGCTTCTCATTTTTCAGTTCATTCCATCAGTTTACATTTTTATATCCTCCCAGGAACTCGTTGGTGTCCAGTTTATTTTACCACTTGGCGACAATCCTCTTGCAGAAACTTTATTTGTTTATTCTTTATTTATCTGAAAGAGCTGTAGGTCAGATTTTGTCCTGTGAAGTCGTGTTAGGACGGGATCACTTCACAGCCAGTATAGACAGACAGGAGGAATGACTACAGCCATCAGTAACTTTTTCAATGTATATATGGTTGTGCAAAAAAAAAAAAAAAAAAAAATCTGATTTATCCTTCTCAAGATGACACAAGGTGGGTTTCCATCTACATGTAGCACCAATTTTTAAATGAACAAATGGCATCCGAGATCGAATTGAGCCAGACTTGAAAAGAAATCTACCTTTGGGTACAGCACATTTTAATCTCACAGTATAAATAAACTGTATATTGTGATACAATACATTTTCTGTAAAGCTGTATGGATAAAATGTTCAGTATTCAATTCAGCAAATTAAATACCAAACAAGTCAAAGTCATTTATGAGTGAACAACCCTAGCATGAGCTGACGTGTGTGGACGGGGCTTATTCTATGCATAAAGATGGCCTTTATATGTGGAATAAGCAGCGGGGAGCTCTGCGGAGGCCCGACCACAGAGCAGACATTGTGCCGGCCTAAAATCCTCTTTACAGCGTGATGAAACGCTCCAGAATGCTCCTCAGTGCTTACCGTAGATTAACACGGCCAAAGGTCGAGTCACAGCTCCACACACGCACAGTTCAGACCTTCCTCTACACACCCTGTCACCGTTTCAAGCAGAAACACTCCAAGTGGATTTATTCCCTGCTGCAGGGTTTGATACTCACAGCAGCTGACAGGAAGTTACCTGGAACAATAGTTTCCCAGCCAAAAGACTTCCAATGAAATGGTGAATACTGTCATCTAGTGTTTGGAGTTTTTTATGGTTTAATGTCATGAGGAAGATTCTGTTTTGTGATGAAAACCTTATGAAATCCGGGGGCTAAACAACACGTACGTTATTCCTACAAAAAACAACCACACATGGCTGTCAAGCTCAAACAATGGCAGTTTTTTTTTTTGTTTTTTTTTTAATAGTTCCTGGAAAAAAACTGGCCGTCTGTAGATACATAACAACAACAATTCTTATTATTAAGTATGAGTCTGACACCAGCCTCTCATAAATATCAGATGGGTGCAGCCCATCTGACACGAACTGACATAATTCTCAAACCTGTTGTACAATTAGACATATAGACCTATAATTTACTCCTTCAGAATTTAAAGTTTTCTGCCTTTAGAGCGCACTACAGAAACATGTCAAAAAACGTTTGAGACAAATCAATCCCAACTCAAAAGCTCTTTCCAGCGACTGGAGCTGTATCACGTGATCCTGATCAGCAGATGGAGTTTGCTCAGTTGGCTCGGAGACTGATCTGTTGATATGCCAGTTCACAGACTTACGATTTCATCCACAGTACTTTTATGACTTTGTTTTGTCAAACTTCCAACGGCAAGAATGAACTTTCACGCTCAACTTTAGAAGAGTTTCACATTTCTTTCAAGTCTGTTTGAATACATTGCCTCGCATGCCCAAATGTATGTTGAAACAAGTTATTGTCGGCTGTAAATATTCCTCCAGTCCATACTGGGTGTTAAATGATCCCTTTGTAACTATACTGTAAGAGATGGAGGACAAAATCCACAGTCCTCATTCTGTGGAAAAATGACTTAAAAGTTCAGCTGAAGTTAATATTTAACAGTCAGAGTTAGAGTTTTTCTGGGCATTTTCATGTCTTATTAGAGATCTGGAGAGTAGAGTGATGACAAGAAATGAAGAGCGTGACATGAATAATGACAGAAAACAAAGGTCACGTCCAGATGTGAACCAAGCTCAAATTCTCTTTATGTTACCATCCCTCCACTGAAGCTCAGCAAGGAAACACCGCCTGGGCAAAAACAAAAGGGGAGCTGAACTTTAGAACGAGGGCTTTGTCCTCATCTCTTACAGTGTAGTCATGGCAGGAAGGGTTCACTTCACAGCCGGTATGGACGGAACGAATGATTGCAAACTACAACTCTCTCAATATACGTCTGGGCGTGCAAGTGTTGGATTAAGATAGACCTGGGGAGAGAAAAAAAAAAAAAAAAGTGTAACACGAGGTTGGTTTCCATCCAAGTGTAGCACAGATTTTAACAAATTTTGAGAAGATCGGGAAATAAAATGCTAATTAATGCACATTTCTATTCTATTCCACCTTTATGCAAATATTAGGAGTTGGTTGATCGAGATAAACAGCTGGTGGAGCTAATTCTCCAGCATGAGCCAATAAACCATTCCCGAAGAAGAGCGCGTGCGCAACAAGATGGCTTGAGCTCAAACAATGAAAAACAATGTAGAAAACATGGTGGAAGTCTGACATTTCTGTTTGATTCATTTATTAACAAAACAAAACCAGTAAAGACCAGTGAGTGGACCTTGAGATGGGATTGTTTTGTCAGCTATTATTTACGACGATCGTCAACGATTCTTACCAGATCAAGAATCAACTTTGATGCACGACTGAAATCCTCACAAGTCTGATCGTAAGGAATCCTCCACTTTTCTGTTTTTTCCTAGTTAGACAATTCTCCAGCGTTAATGGAGACCCGCTCTCTCGAGTATTGTAGTTTAACATGACTTCAGTTGACAGCATACCTGTTTGTACATGTAGCGCAGCATGAAGTCCAGTAGGAAGGACTTGCCCTTGCGGAAAGCTCCGGCCACAGAGACGACGACCACGTGGAGGTCCTGCACCTCGTCCTGCAGCAGCAGCCTCTCCAGCGCCTCCTCCTGCAACGTGAACGAGTGCTCCTCCTCATTTGCCATCACAATCTGCACCGGCCTGGCCACGCCCACCTCCTCCTCCTCCTCCTCCTCCTCCTCATGCCTCATCGGGGATGTGTCCGACGTAAACTTGTGGCCACCTGAGAGGGAAAGGTCCGGTTAAAGTCTGACTAAAAGCTGACCAGAGGGCTCAGAACACAAAAAGGGCGCTGCGATAGGTGACGGAGGTCTCTTCTTCACTCAGGCATCAACAAGATTTCCATAGCTGATTGGACAGAATTATTTTATTTTATTTTTAAGAACATGGTGCCTATATCAGCTTTCTCCTAAACTATACACCAAAATCTATGGCTGCTGCAGAGCAGCGTCTCATTTCATATTGGCATCATCTGGTTTAAACAGTATCCGGGCTGATACTGACCAAGCAGACCGGTTCGGAGCCCCCCACCCCGGAAATTATTAGTTAATAGGGATGCGCACTAAGGACTGGTTTTAAAAATAAATCCACACCTGATTTTGGATGAAAGAAAAACGCAACTGCCCTTTATGGGTTAAAAGGCAAAGTCTGTTGAATCCAGCATCAGAGTGTAGTCAGGTGTGGCCTGTTACACTTGTGACCACGGCTCGATGTGATGTAACTTGGTACTATATTGTAAAAATGGGGATGTGATCTTTGCTGGGGTCTGTATCAAACAAAACAAGCTTGTTACCTTACGTCTTGATAACATGAATTGTGGGCTGGGACATGTCTGTAGCACCACAATGGGCTGTGGATGGATGATGATGGATGTCAAGTGACTAAATCATAGTTCTGTTGACACTATGGACTGTAGTTAGTTATAGTGGACATGTTTAAATGTGCTAAAGAGTTGGCTAACTGTAGCACAGTGAATTAAAAACAAAAAACAAAACCCACAGCTAACGACACATGCAGGTGCATTGTAGCTGTGTAACAGGGTCGACACCGTGGACCAGAAGCTCGCACCAGCTCAGCGCGGTGGTCTGACCATCTTCTTGCAGTTAGCGCTCTGTTTGCTAAGTTAGAAAAGCACCATGTAAGTGCTGACCATTTAAAATTCACCTTTTAATGAAGGTGTGTGTACATATGAGCACGTCTCCGGTATTTGCTTTGTGTATTTGTAGTTTTTTCTTCTGAGACATGAACATCAACAACAGCAGCAAATCTCCGGGGACAGTGAAGAACGTCTCTATCCATCTACTGTCGAAGTATTCTCTGCTCATTAATGTATCCTGTGCACTTTCAAATACCTCCTTAAATCTGATGCGTTACCATGTTTGTCAGCGACAAACGACCCGTGCCGATATATTGAGTCACTGCTCTGCACACTGGTCTTCGTGTGGAGGACTGTCGTATTGCTCACCAGGTGTAAACCAAAACAGCCAGTCACCTGTCTACACCACACACACACAGGTATTATTAGGTTTACCAGGCGTAAACCTAATAACAGCCATTCAAAAAAAGAAAAAAAAGAACAAACCCTCCACATTGTAACTCTGTCATTAATCAAATCAAATGAAGGCATCTGGATAAAGCTCCCTGTGACAGTGTTGGTCAGTGTGGACGGAATCTTCCTTCTTATCTACAGCCTGACTGCAGTCCCGAAGGCTGACTTCTCCACAGGGATCAATAAACTCTTTGGTGTTGAGAAGTGACGGCGGCGGCCGGACAGAAAAAGTTTCCTGACCACCTCCAGTTAGCGAAGCCTCTCAGGAGCTCGGCCAAGAGGAAAGTGAAGGGGAAATTGCTGCTATTATGGGATGGCAGGGCTGGCTGGAGGTTTACAGTAAATAGACAGGGTCTTCAGTCAGTGTTGTTCCCCAGAGTCCGTTTTAACCTGTGGACTAATAAAGCTTTCAGCTCTCCTTTTAGGGAAGCAGTTACACTTCACTGACCTACAGCTCTGGTTACATGGTATCAGGATATTTCAGACAGACATATTTGACTCTTTTCGGATGGTTTTCCCTTTATCTGATAGGTCAGCCTATGGTTTTGTCATCTCTGGCAAACGCCCTACAAAGATTTGTGGGGAATGATGAAGTCACTGTGCGCCAGTTTCAGGGATTGAGCCTGTGACCTTTTGGTTACGTGACGGCACTCACTCAGACACCGCCATGTGATTTCACAGCTAACCAAGCAGGCCTGAGCAGCCTGCGGCCTCACGGGAAGATGCACAGCCTCTTCATTCAGGTCCGTGTTAAAAGCTGGTCAGGCCATGTGAGAGCTCTGCAGGCTCCAACACAAGACTGATCCGCTTCCGTCATGCTCATCACAAAACTCACTGATTAAAAACACACTATACACAGTCACATCATCCAGGGGAAGATGTATATAATGTACAGGGTGGCAAAAAAAGAAAAAACAAACAAAAAACACTGTTCTGGGACGACGATGAGCGCTTTAACTGAGGCTATTGAGAAGACCAGTGATCCGGCAAATTCAGTCTCCCAATGTTCTCTCTGTTCTGCACACGAGCTGCCCGAGGGAAAATACTTCTCCAGTGCAAAGTACAAATGCAGTGTAAAGCTGAAACAATCAACAGAAAATAGTCAATTTTGAAAATCTGTTAATATTTAAAGTTAATTACCAAGCAAAAACATCAAAACCCGAAGTAAGTTAAGCTTCTCCAATGTGAGGATTTGTGGCTTCTGTTTTACTTTGTTGTAAACTGAATTTGGGTTTTAGACAGTTGATCAAAAGGTTAAAAAAAAATCAACATGAATTCTGGGAACTCTTAACAGTATTTTCAGACACTTTACAGATTAAACAATGGACTGATTACTCAATTTAAAAATAGTCATGATTTATGGCTTTAATGCAGTCTCTTCAAATACTCAGCTGGTCTAAATACTTCCAATTTAACAATTGGAACAGTTGGCGGGAAACTTCTGTGGATTTAGGAGACGTGACTGAAATCATTACAGGAGAAACATGGGGTTGACAGTATTCACCACAACACTTGTAAGTCCCTGTCAAAACAGCCAACCTGCTTTCGTTCATGGTGTTTTTCACATGTATTTATTTTAATACTGTTGCAGAGTCCAGAAAAGTTTTTTCAAATGATTCACTGTTCAGTGTTTGTTACGTTTGAGGTAATATCACACTAGCATTTACCGTGCTGTGATACTTTTGGCCACAATAATCATAGTGAGAAAATGAGATAATCACATCACACCAACAATGAGGTAAGAAATGTCTGGAGTTTAAACTATTTAAACTGTCTTCTATATACAGGTCAGTAATGAGTGTGCCGCGTGATAGTGTGTTAGTCAGGTGACTACAGTGAGAGGAGCTGTCACCTGACCACAGTGAGGGAACAGGCTAGTGTGTGTTGAGTTTTTTTTCTTAATTATATCACAGATGTCACTTTAACAATAGCATTTAAAAAATATACATATATATATAATTTTTAAAGAGTTAAATATAATTATTGATTATTTAGATTGTGTGTCGATGCACCCTTAAACTTTGCATTCAAAGTCTCCTCTCAACAACATCTAGGAAAAACTGTTGCCCAGCTATAAGCCAGTTTAGTGAGGATGTAGTATAAATTAAAATGCACAGGAAAACTCTGAAAATACATCTTTTTTTGTCCCTCCATTTTGGCCCTCCATTCAAACTGGGAAAAAGTTTAACACTTTAGGAAAACTGAGCTTTTTCTAAACATTAATTCTAATCGAAGGCTGTGTCAGCAAAAAAAAAAAAAAAAAGACAACTTCTTGTCCTCCGTCTGCCTCCGGGATCACTCATTTAAAAGACCAATATAGCTGATCAAACAATACAGCTGTTGTCATGAAGCTGCATTTTAGTGGCCGACCGAATATCGGCCTGGGCGACTATCAATCCGATATTCAGCATGTTTAGAATTAGATTGGAATCGTTAATTTTTTTTAATCCAATTGCTGATATAATAAATTAATTTAAAAATATGCTACATTAGCTCTGATGCAGCGGCCTCTCCCTGTCTGTAGTTACCACTCGTTGGTCACGAGCAATGTCCCGCCCACAGCACCATCTGACCGGTTACACGTCACGAGTAATAGCAGATCAACACTGAAGGCACAGAGGATCGCATTTGCAGAGCTAATCGCTAACTGCTAAGCTAATGAAAAGAGCAGATCTGAATAGCATGCGAACAAGTGTGGAATTAGCGAGAAAGTTGCTAAAAGAAGGAGAGGGCCAAGATGGCTTAAGGAGAACTAGTGTAGGTTTAAAAAGGACAGCGGGTAATTAGCCACTCTAATGAAAGAAAATAGTAAAATTAGCTGGGTTGAGGTAGAGCAGCAAAAAAATGCCACCAGTATCACTGAAACGCCGGCAACTGGATATGAGACAGTACGCTTACGTCAGCTCGTGAATGGCCACTCACTACTGTTACTTAAGAAATTTTACTTCACCAGAAGCAAAATTACTTTTGTAACAATGTACTCAGACAAAAGTGCAAATAAAAGCACAAAGTAAATAAAATAAGATGTACAAAGTAAGTCAGTTAAAATTTGCTCTGAGTAAAAGTTACTGCACCCACCTTTAATTGATATAAATGGGGTGGACAAAATAATAGAAACACCTGGACACCACAGCGAGTGTCCATAGACTTTATGTAGCAGTAGATTTGCGTTATCCTTAATTTTGACACCACGATTTTTATTTTTACAGCATATGTGTATCGGTTCCAAATATCGGTTATCGGTCCCCTTGATTATAAAATGGTGATTTGATTTGATATTCATGACCTGCAAACAAATCACCATTTTATTCTTACTCTTTTCTGACAACCATATTACAGTACAGCTGATAAAAGAGAGCATAAGGGCAGAGAGCAGAGGTTTAACCAGCCAAGTCACCAGACTGTTTGTCCCACTGCTCAACACATGTTGGCTGTGATAAATAGTTTTGTAGTTTGCCAACCAAAAAAGGAGGAAGGAGGACAGATTGGAACAACTTTTCCACTGCCACTTCAACAGTTGATAACAAACTGGATGGGTCAGTGGATCGTCTGGTTATGCTTGTTGTCTTGTATTCCTTCGTGTTGTGGAGACGCCTCAGTAAGTTTCTTACATTCACTAATACAACAACAGACGTTAATAAGCATATTTCCTTGCTCATCTAGCTCGTCGAGCCGGCCAGTGGATTCTTATTTCTCATTTTAAACTGCTATTTCCTCATAGCAGAGCTCTCCCCTTTGGTCAAATCACCCCCTTCCATCAGGCACTGTATCATCACACTCGTCAGCAGAGCAGAGGAATCTGCTTTGGGTTCTGCTCAAACGTCTGTATTTGCTGCTCACAGTCCTGTTCAGCACTCAGACACTTTAATAACAGTCTGGTCTGGCTGCATTCATAACAGACAGACATGCTCGCAGCACTGCTGACCTACGGGGTCATGTGTGTTAGAGCTCTGGAGGCGCTCACAAGTAGGGTGTGGGGTATAAATGACATGATGAAAACAAAAACACACAGCTAAAGATTCTGAGGTTCAAGTGTGGGCAACATTTCTCACAACCTTTACTTGAACAAGGCAAAACAGTAGTTCTCCCTCAGCGATGTACAGTTCGGAGAGCCCAAGCCTTAAAATGTGAATCAGGCGTCGGAGAATAACGATTCCGGGACAGATTCGGAGGAATTCATGACAAACAATTCTCAAGCCTGAAGAATTCCCTTTTTGATTCAGCATACAAACCCAGATCCATTAGCATCGGTGTATGTCAGTATCTAGTGGCAATTTTTCCTCATTCTGCAGCAGCAATGTGCAGGTTAAAGAGCCAAAGGATTCAAACTGTGAATTTGTAATAAGAGGATAACTACAGCAACACTATTACATACACGACACATGACTACTGATGCCCATGTTTTTGCCCCACTTTGGTCTTAGCACACACAGTGTGTAGTTCTCCAGACATCAAGTCACTGGAGCTCTCTGCAGCAGCACCAGCTTCCCGTAGCTCAAACGTCCACATTTGCTGTTCATCCAGGGAAACTTCATTAGCCTCTGCTAAACAGCTCTAATGAATCAGCACTGCTGACTGTGACCCAATCAAACAACATTCACGACAACATTCATTCATTCCTAACATTTCATGTCGTGTTGACAAAGCACAGCAAGCTAGAGGTTTCATCATCAGCCAGCCTGTAAGCTAACTTCACATCAGGTCTTCAGCTAGCAGCCTGCTGGGAGAAACTAACCCACTGCAAATTGACCTGGCGGCCTTGGGAAGATCACCGGTTGCTCGGCTGTGATAACAAGTTGCCTGTCAGATAGTCGCCGAACAGACGGCTGCGAGGCAGAGTAAGTAACAGAATAATATGCAGACATAGTTGGACGGCTGGCAGCTTACTGAGGGAGAGTCTGTCTGTCCCAAAACACTGTAGTGTGCCTTCGGGTAAGGAGAGACGTTACCAACCAAGCCCCATTCAAAAACCTTTAGTATTTAACCTTACCATGCTTTTTCGAAAAAAACACGACATGTCCGATAACGTCAACAACACCTCTCAAGCCCCGAGAAAGCCATCTTTGACTCGGCATACAAAAGCAGCTCAGTATGTATTACTTCACGACAAAATCTAGAAAGAATCAGAACTGACTCGACCGTTTTTCCTGCCACCGAAACGGCCACAGTGCACAATGACAACAGTTACAAAAAACCCTAAAAGCCTGGCTTGCTAGGTTTGAGGTTTTAGCAATATGTGGATCGAAATGAAAAGGTGGTGACTATAAGTCAGAAATCCAATCGATTTAGGATTTCTGGGGCAGCGCCATGAATCTTTGCCACCATGAAAGGAAAGTTAGCTTAACTGGCTCACTTTCTCAACGGAATTCGGTACCGATAGGTTCGAGTATTATTCCTGAGCATAACAATTTCAATTGTAGCATAAGGCATAAGCTGGCCAATATTTGTACCGTGAAAAGCCGGTGTCCGGTTCCGTTAAACCATCCTATTATCCAGTGCAAGGTGTGCTAGCCTAGCTGAAACGATTCAGTAAGTGAAGTTAGGGCGAATCCGTGTAGATAACAGACGGCTACTAGTTAGCTGTTGACAGGTTAACAGTCGTTAGACGTGACAGAACAATGAAGAATTAGCTGGAAGAGGCCAGCAGCTGTTAGCAGACCGCCAACAACAAACACACATTCATCTGCAGGTGAGGAGCTTAACAACACGCCTAACACTGCCCGCTCCGGGGCGATACGCCACGCACAGCGGGAGTAAGCAGATGTCCGCTGAAACACTACCCACGGTCGCCGTCCCCAGAGATTGTGTAGCGCCGCGATTTCTGGGATATTTCGACGCTCGGACACGGCGGGATGCGAAAGGGCTGAGGATGCGATCGCCCGACGGAGCGGGGCTGCCTGCAGTGTCATTTCATAGCGGCTGTCCGCTGCGAAACACGCACAAACGCACGGCGGTGGAGACCGCATATCCAGAAAGCCCCCGCTGCCCTCTGTCGCGTCGATAACGCCGTTCAACTCTGCATATATGTGTCTCGTTACCCTCTCTGAAGATGCTGTTTTTGTGATTCCGCTGCTTCAACCTGCTCTCCTCCTCCGCCGCCATATTCCTTGACCTGCTGGTAGCAGCGGACCGCCCTGACGTCACAGAATCCGTGGCGGTGTCCGCGAGGTCCTAAATACGGAGCCGAGGCCCCGCCCCCCGCTTAGCTAGCTGCTAGCATCCACAGCTAACCTTAATCTGTGTTTACGAAGGATGAAACCGTTTAGCCGAAGGTCTTGAGCAGCACTGAGTTCAGTTATCTCTACAGAAAGACTCAGAAAGAGTTAAAAAGTCTTAAGTTTCTCTTACAAAGGCCTTGAATGCTTTGTCTTGCCTGCTGCAGACAGTTACATTAGTTACAACTTTTGGCTGGTAAATTATTTATTTGTTTTTTAATTGGTTAATCCATCCATTTATTTTCTTATCTGGGTCCAGGCATTATTAGACGAAGGGTCCCTGGGCATAGGCAAGTAAAAGGCCCAACACCCTCCTGTACGGGACCCCCAGACTGACGTCACTTTGTGGGGGTTTTGCGTGTCTTCGTTGTGGTTTCGTGTCTTTTCACGGTCGTTTTGAGTCTCGAGATTATTTTTGCGTCTCTTTGTGATCGTTTTTTCTTTGTAGTCTTTTACCTGAGCTGTAGGACTTTCAAACAAGAAATATTGAGGCGGACAAAGCCTCTGGCCAAGGAGCCTCTTGACCCCTCAGGCCCCTGGGTCTGTGCCTCTTAGGCCCATTCGGTAATCCATCAATGGGTCCAGGACCAGTTAACTGATTAATTATATTACTGGAAATTATTGTTATATACAGCGGACAAAAATATGACATAAATTTGATTAAAGTCATGCACTTATTAAATAATTTTGGGCCTTATTAGTGTCTTCAGTCATTCTTCGACCAGTATGACCGTGGAAAAGATAAAGTGAATTGCATTGTGCGTGGTGTTAAAAACATCTGAAAAAATCCTACAATTAATTTGGTGAACGCGACAGAAACGCTGTAAACATGACACTGGGATTTTCTGAAAATATTCTAAGATAAATGGACATTCACAGCTTCGCCGACAAGAAAACACAAAACATTTCATCATGTTAACGGAGATAAAAAGAACAGTTTGGTGAGCAGTCAGTAACAAACCTCGTGGGAGTTGTAGCTGTGGCTGTTGCTGGATGCTAACAACGTAGTCAGTCTTTCATTTTTGTTAAAATAAAGATTTTTACGCAGGTATAGAGAGTCCAAGGGAAACCGGAGGTGTTCCAGAAGTCAGAAAAGCTCCTTCAAAATCCCACACACATTTGTAACTACACAAGAACTAAAGCTCCAGCCTTGGAACAGAGCCTTTCTCAGCAGTGCGTCGCGTGGCTCGCTTCATGTGTTTCGATTAGGATGGTAGTTTATCTCAATTGGAGAACAATCTTATATCGGTGTTTATTGAATATTTCTTTAACAAACACTATTTTTCATAAGGAATAGTCGTTGACGGGTAGAGGAGAGTCCGCGAGGGGGTCGATGGGCTGCAGTTGATTCAGACATGTCTGTAATAACAGCAGGACAGAGAGGACGGCAGAGACTACGACTAGAAAGTTGAAAAAATGACTTTAGAGGAGAGCGTTGGTGAGTTTTTATGGATGTGGATGAAACCAAGCAATGATGGTGTAAAATCATGACGGTTTAAGCTCCTTGCAGCAACTGCTGTAGTGGAGCTGATTTACATGAGAATATGAAAAACGTGTTTCATTTCTTCAGGGAGACTGAAATGCTGAATGAGCTGGTGGAACAGAGGCTGGGACAGGACGTGACGTGTAGACCTGGGCTTCATCTATCTTAGTATACGGGCAGAATCATGTCTTAGCTTTCAGAAATAATAAAGTCCTAAATAAGGAAATCAATCATGGGTTTATTTTAGAGGAATCTCACTGCTGTTCTAACTCATTTTGAGGACACATTTTCAGACTCCTTCAAACGCACCAGCTTGTTTTCAGGAAAGTTTCAAAGTTTCAGAGAGTAAACGTCTCAGCTCAGAGATGGATATCGACTCTAAAACAGCAGCTAACAGCTCATCCTGCGTTGACTGTTTACTGAAAAAAAAATACCTGTGTTAACTCATAGTTCCACTGCAAAGTTAACAAAAGCTGACTTTGTTTAAACCTTCTTAAACAAACCCTTAGTCTATATTAGAAAATGTCGTTGAAGACTATATACTCTAGACCTGCTAATGGACAAAGTTGGACGTCTTTCTGCTGCGTTGTTAATCCTGAACAGGTAAGATTTTTATATCTTCTTACCCGTTTCTGACAGTTACGAGCTCAGATTAAAATTTCAAATCATTCCGGGGAATTTAACGGGAAAGGCTCTGCCGTTCTGTAAAACTTGTAAAAATCCAAACCAGGGCCTAATTCAGCCCGAATGTGAGAACTTGTTTCTGAAAGCTCGTGACTCTCGTGTAGAAAATGGGTTTGAGTGGAGACAGTCAGCCGATTCTCTCCTGTCTCACACTGGATTTTGTCTGTCAGGAGAAAAAGCTCCCGTCGTGGTTAATCCGTCCTCGCTCGCTGCAGGATGTTATTCCAGCACATTTTCTTACTTTTTTAAACAGAGAGGAAGCAGCTGTCTCAGACACACTGTAGAGGAGGCTGCAGGCTCCAACTGTGACCTGGTTTCCTGTGTTGTGTGTCAGCTGGTTTGATCAGATTAAAACCTGTCTTCACACCTGGATGTTCGCGTGGTGGAGTCTTATCTGATGACGGTCCAGTCAGACTGGCTCTCTGCTCTCTGTATTCTGCTTTCAGGAAAAAAGTGGGAGGTTACACGAGCCGCTGTTATCGCACACGCAGACGTTGGCAGCTGAGACGCGCTACAAAGCCTTCAACTGTCATTTTCCTCCACTTGTGTTCTTTACACCAGCCTCAGGCCGGGCCGTGATTGGCTAATAGCATCACCGCATCACATCAAGGCAGAGATGAAAAAAGAAACGGTGTTCCATTTTCCGGCCACAAGCAGAACGATTAAAATAATTATATAAGTCAGCGACAGATGAGGCTTTGTCCTGCAGTTTGCAGTGTGATACAGCTGAAAATGTTTCTACTGTATGTACAGTCAGATGTTGTTCTGCAGAGTCCTCGCAGAGGATTCAGACCCGAAATCATTTAGTCTCCGAGTTATTGATGAAAACATTGGACCGGCTGCAGAGTCTTGGACGATCAAGTGGTGATAAGTTGTAGCAGATCAGGTTCCTGCCTGCTTTTTCTGAAACCGTGCAGCTGCTTCCGGCTCGGAGAACGTTAACCACTTGACACCTGGCGTATCGAACCTGAACCTGCACAGAGAAGTCGGAGGTCAGGGTCTGGAGCTTCCTGCCGTACGGTAGGACCTTACTACCGTCGCTGCCAGCTGCTAAAAACCAACTTACTGTAAGAAGAGAAGAGAAAGACCAAAGGAGCCAGAGTGAGGCATACACTGAACGCTGAGTTTGCAGTGTACATGAATATCCACAGTGCATCCACGGATTCACCATGTTGACTGCAGAGGGCCCTGACTACAGGCCAGTGTTTATTCTGAAGACTACAGGAAACACTGTACGAGGACGTCCTCGAGGACGTGCAGGTTCCAGACGATATTTTCTTTGCTACTTCAGCGGCAGAGCTCTGTGGGCGGCAGTGTTGGTCTGTCAGTCGGTCTGGTTCAGACTGAAATATCGGCGGATTGCAATGAAATGTAGTACGGACGTTCATGGTTCCCGGAGGAGGAATCCTCCTGACTTTGGTGATCCTCGGACTTTTCCTCCAGCGCCACCATGAGGTTGACATTTGTGGCTTTGAGTGAAATCTCTCAACAGCTACCGGATGGATTGCCGTGAAACGCGGTTCAGACATTCATGTTCCGCTCAGCATGAACTGTAATAACTCCGGTGATCCTCTAACTTGTTATCTAGCGCCACCAGCAGGTCAAAGTTATAATTAGTGACCAAAAACCTGCAAAACCGATGACATGTCCTCAACTGCCGTTCGCGGCTAATTGGCAGATGTTTGCACGCTAGCACACCAAACCGAGCGCGGTGAACATTATACCTGCTAAACATCAGCTTGTTAGCGTTGTCGCTGCGAGCATGTTAGCATGCTGATGTTAGCGTGCAGTCTAAAGCACAAGCTCACATTTTTACCATAAAGCATACCAAAGTAAACAGTTTGACAGTTAAACCACAACAGGAGCTGTGAAACACTCACAAAGGGTTTATTAGATGTTGTGTGCAGCAGCAGTGGGTGTCTCTCAAGGTCCCAGCAGATCCAGGGACATTTTCAGGGACTGTATGAAAATGGCAACATAGTTAACGTACAATGAATAATTAGGCTGGTTCCAGATCAGTCCCACTATTAACCAACTATTATGGAAAAAAACAAAACTACGACTCGTTGAAAGTATCATACAATTTTTGGGGTTTTTAGAATTAATCAAGGGCTGAATAACCGTAAAAATCCGGTAAGTGCTGTACACCTGCCAACATCGGTGGGGCAGCGGAGGGTCAGAACTGACAATCACAGACCAACAACCAGCCAAAAAAAACAGCCGTCAAACATTTTAATGGCCAGACAGTGAACATCGCAATAGGACAGGCGGAGTCTCTACACGCCGAGACAGGGAGGACAAACACACTGCCGTCCGTCTCCACTGGCGTCCAGCCGATCGACTTGAAAGGACTGAGTTTAGATTAGTCAAAAAAGCACAAGTCCACAGTCAGAACCTTCGCAGATGATGTGCCACCTTCGAAGCGTTTTTCGGGACAACATATGACACTAACATACATCATACGTTTATTAATACCAACATCCACTGGTACAGAAAATTGGTCCGTAATCGGCTGCGAGGTGTTTATTTTGACAGTTGATCCGCCATTAAAAATCAGTGCTCAAGGTATCGCTTAAAGGGGCGGTTCACCCAAATCACTCACACACAACACACACACACACACACACGCTTGTACTTCTGTCTTTGTGAGGACACTCGTTGACAAAGTGCATTCCCCAACCCCTTACCCTAACCCTAAAACCCAGTCTTAACCCTCAAAAGGACGGACACACACACACACACACACACACACACACCTCTCCTCGTATCACTTCATGCCGATAGTTAATTTAATCTCCATACATCTGTCTGTGAGGTTTATGCCTCCACCCCCCACACAGTGGAGATGAAGGGAGTTTAGTTTGTGTTGCTCTGACAAACAACTAAAAAAAAAAAAAAAAATTCAGCAGTCACACACTTTCTAGAAACAACGTCCCAGTTGCTCTGGAGAACTGCAGAAGAGAAGATCCCAATGGGAGCTGTTGATCATGTGCTCTGTTGATTATCCAGCTAAGGTGCTACGTTTAGCATGCTGACACGTTGACATTAGCAAAGAGCCTTGGAGAGTTGACGTTTTTACAGAGACGTGAGTAGGTAAACGGCGGTAAACGTGATCGCTGTGTAACATATACTCTGACTGCTTTCATGACTGGTCCTGCAGGTTGTTTTAAAGCTGCATTTGTTGATTTTTTTTTTTTTTTCCCCACCCGGGGGCAGCAGAACAAGCTGACGTCCGAGACGTTACGTCACCAACGCCCAGCAGACACAGAGCGTCACGGCGCAGTGGTGTTCGTGCCACCTGACGTGCGGTAGGCAACCGTTTGCTACCGAGTTCAGCGCGTCCGCTTGACGGGTAACGATACTGTGTGTCGACGTTGCCTTTACAGCTGGTTGCAGATAACCGCTGGCTATGACGGCAATAACGCTCGGGGGAAAATCATTCTCTGAGGGTTCAGGGTCCGCATGAGAATCGAATACGGTGTGTAACTACACAAAGCTAAAGAACCACACGAAGGTATTGCTACTGAAAAAGTCACAGTTCAAACAACTAAAAAAAGAAAAAAAAAGAATATTTTATACAGAAAACAATTTGATCAATTCCTCAGCAAACCAACAGTTACCCCCGCCCTTGTTAAAAAAGTCAAGATGGCTGTAAACACAGAAATTCTGTTTAAAACAATTACAACAGCTGAAAGACACACTCACCTTAACACATTTTCCCTCTTTTCCTTTTTAAAAAAAAAAACTATAAACAGAATATAAAATCAACCAATCCATAAAATCCAACAAATAAAACCACTAAGCTTTGATCTCATTTTGTGATAACGTACACTGATTCACCAGTCACTGCAAAGCTAAGTCAAATGAATTTAACTAATAGGAACTTTTAAAAAAAGGTACCGCTGTATTACAGCCTGCAACGAACTGTCAAGTGTAATTCTTCCCAATGTACAGTGGCATTTTTCCATAGCGGCGGTGCACCAGTGCAGCATGTACCCATACACACATCTAGGTACAAGGGAATAAGAGGAAGACACCGTGGGGACTGGAGAATTTAGAAGCCTTTATACTGTAGGCATTTTCTGTTATTAGGGGAGGAATTTAAAGGGAACGTATACCGTAAGTATTTACTTATTTATGTTCAGTATCTAATATGAGCATTAATAAGACGGGGAAGTGAGTGGCAGCTGAGACCGTCCTCCGTGGACCTGGGGCCAAGGGACGCTACGGAGAGGCCTTCTATGGCCTTTGCCTGGTTTTGGCCTTTAGGTCTCCTCAGTTGTAGACGCAAGTGGAAATGGTTTGAAGTGACTTTAGTTTTAGAGGAGACGTACTGAGTTTGAAAGAAATGAAACGACCCATAAAGCTCATTGGATCATATTTTGATATTGTGACTGTCGGTAGTTTTTCAGCGGCGGTATTGTTTGTGTCCTTTACTGTTCAGGACACTCTGGCACAGTCTTCTTCTGCTTCCTCTACCTCGTAACAACAACACGTAACAACGGAGTCCATCCGCATAAATCCGTTCCACTTCAGGCTTCTCAAGTTTCCCGTGAGTACACGTTGAGTAGGCCAGCGTACAACACAGACACCGACATATAGCCTATAGGCATCGCAGTATGTTCCCTGGACCTGTGTTTGTTCCGAGGTAAAAACACCAACGTACCCCAGAGTTACTGAAGAACTATGTATTGGAACTATCCTGACTTTGCCCTCCAGTGTTGGTAAGTAGTATATGGAAATTCTGAAAGAAATCACAGCAGATTTATATTATGCAATGGTCACACTGTGCCCTGTATTAACAGAATAGGTAGTTGTTAGTTACACAGTATAAAAATGTCTTAATTTACCACATTGTTACCCTCTTCTTCCCTCGCACCCACATGTCTGTACTGGTGCACTTTCCACTGTAAACTGGGAAGAATTAAACTGTACTCTGCTTTGCAGGGGGTGATCCAAAGCTTTACTCATTGAAAAATAAAATGAATAAATAAAACCAAACAAATAAAATAAAATGACATATTAAAACAATAAAGATATTTAAGGATTTAAAAGAAATCACTTGACAGCACGTCTCTCGTTTCCTGGCTGATATCTGATTGGTTTACAGTTTTTCATGATTCCTCCCTGAGTTTTGTTACAACAACAAATATTTCACCCTCTAAAATTCAGTTTCATGGCGACTATCTTTGTATTTATCTTCAGGGTATGAAATGGGCCTTTTGTCGTTTATTGATTTGATTCGTCATGTTGGATCTAATTAAACTCTTCAGTGGGAACAGAGGATTTCCTCTCAGGTCCCTGACATGACTCAGGAAAAAGAAAAAATCTGGCCCAATGCTCATCAGTGAAGTTAACTACACAGTAACTAAGCTGACGCTCACAAACGGCATCCATTCAGACACCTCACAGAAAAACTTAAAGCGTCTGTTCATCTTTTTCTCCGGTTCCCCCTGGAGGAGCAGGCGACGGTGGCAGCCATCTGGGTCGGGGGTCACAGGTGGGAGGAGGTGGAGAAACAGAGTTTCAGGGTGAAGGGGTTGGAGCTGTCTGCGGGTCAGAGAGGGAGAACAGGTTCACTTTATACTGAAGAAAACACTGCTGACGGTCTGTGTGAGGGCTTTCGGTCAGATTATAAGAAACATAATGACGACGTCATCCAAACATTGTCTGAGCTCGTGGCTCTCTTTGTCGTTTCGTTTGTTTTTTTAATATCACATCCGTGTGAAGTCTGACATCTGGTGGTGAAAGCAGGTAGGGATCTGTCTGTCTGCCGTTGCCTGGTATTAGAAGACGTAGTCACCTGAAAGCAGCTGGCAGCAGAAGAAGCACATTGGGGGCGAGTCGGGCAAAACCCGACCTGGCCCTCGACGGTGAGGCTGACCACCTGTTGCCCCACTGCGATTTGATTGGCTGCGTGCCGAGCACTGTTGTGTTTCTTTTAAAGAAGAGCGCAGCTTTGGTCACCATGAGCGAAGCGGATTATCAAAGAAAAATCGGAGCGTGAACATCTTGATGCTCACCTGCCGCGGGATATAGACATAAACGAAAACGGTGGTAAAAAAATAACCACAGATTCAACCACAGACGGAGTGAAAAACGGCTAACTGCTAGCTTGTCAAAGAAGGCGCTTTTTTTTGTGCTTCCTGCGTGTGTTATTGGGGGAGGGTGGTACCTGGTCATGAACAGGCTTCCAGGATCTCGAGCATCTTGGAGTCTCTAGACAACAGGGTAAAACCGGACTCTGCGGTGCCAACGCAGCTACCCAGACTGACAACTGAGCTGCAGCACAGCCTGTTCAGGAGAACAGGTGCGTATGAGCTCAGTGGGATTATCACCTGAATTCAGCTGTGGACAACGTGAAATATCGCAGTATGTCAAACCGAAAAACTGTGCTATTCTCTGGCTTTGCATCTGTCCACAGCAGTTGTTGTCCCACCATTTTCTCCATCTGAAATGTATCCACTGGACAACTGATTGTACACTACCCTTCCAAAAACGGCCAGCTGTGCTGAGTGCTAATCGTGCTAGGTTTGGGATCCTAACATGTAATGGAAATTCTTTGAACGCACCACATCAAGGTGGTCCCTATTTGCCCCTGTATCATCAGCCATAGCTGATGTGGAATAGTTCCACGTTTTGAGAAATCTTCACATTCTCTTTCTTTCTAAGAGTGAGATGTAAATCTCACGTCTGTGTGTTTAGTACAGAGCTGGAGTCAGAACGTGGTTAGTTTAGCTTAGCACCAGCAGGGGGAAACAGCCTGCCTGGCTCTGTCCAAGGTTCAGAAATACACCTCCCAACACCTCTAAAGCTCACTGTTGTATTTTGTTTGTTTAATCTTTTTACACAAACAAAGTGTAAAAACTACAGTTTGGAGTTACAGTTGGTGCTGGAATTATTTCTTGCAGAACAGCAGCAGTGACTGTGCTGAGCTCCCTGAAGATTTGTTGTCACACTGAGGCGAGGCAAGGACACAAGGAAACCGGATCCTTGAAATTTGAAACTTCGGTTTGATCGATCATCATGCCTACATGCCACCTGATTGGCTCCTGATTGTAAACGGTTCGTACTGTACCATCAGTTTGCCACTGTCAGAAGAACACTTACTGGGTATTCGGATCTGATGGTGGTTGAGGACGGTCAGAGTCTCCACAGCTTCAGTTTTACTGTCAAACTCCAACAGACCTGACAGAGTCTTTGAGCTGGCTGCAGGGATGAAGAGAAGGAGGAAGATAAAAAAGAAGAAAATGATGATGAAGAAGAAAGAGGAGAGGGCATGAAAACAGATGTTGAAAGATGTATCCTGACGGTCAGATCTCAGTCGAACATTTCTGGATTTGAGCGCCAGCTCCTGGTTTGTGTCTGACGGGTTAAACTCACGTTTGGCATCAAAGACTTTGAACTTAGTGAAGGCGGGAACGTTGTGTTCAGTACAGAGCTGTAGGGATGAGAAAGACAGGTCAGACTATTTCATGAAAAGAAAGAGTTTCTGCTTTCTCATCTCACTTTTTAACTATTTAGAATTAAAAAAAAAAAAAGCTGAAATAAGTCTCAGTTGTCAAATTATTGATGCTAAAGTTATGTTTACAAGGTTCTTGTGATGCCACCCAGAGGACATCCAGAGTACAACCAGAGACTACGGACCAGTGTAGAGATGAAAACTGCCAGAACAAGCCTATTATCATCTTATCTGGTCTGTTATGTTTAACGGTATCTTTAAATCTTGCATATTCTGCAAAAAATGAATTAGAATTTAGAAAGTTATTGAGGCAAAGCACTAATAAATATTTAGCAAAGAATTGATTAATTAATGTGGAAACGTGTCCCAAATAGCTGAGAAAAAAACACCCAGTGTGTTCAACATTAAAAGATGCTCTCAAAATGACATCTCATCACTGAAGGTGTCCCACAGGGCTCCGTACTTGGTCCCAACTATTTATCTGATTACACCTTTTCAGAAAGCTCTTTAAAAGCTCTTTCACCAAACTCCTTCCAACCCAACTAAAACTAAAGATAATCTGTCTCCACACAAATGTCATGCAGGTGCGACCTCACCCTGTGCAGCTGGTGTTGACTGAGGGTGGGCGGAGCATTGTAGAAGTGCAGGACGGCTGCGGGCGGCTGAATGATGTTCCTGCCGCTGTGTGCGCTGCTGAAGCGGTTGTTTCTGGTCAGGCTGAAGTCTTGGTAGCTGCTGCTGCCGTCGGCCAGCTCAAACACCTGACTGGGAATCACCACCTGCTGCTTGGAGACGCTGAGGTGTGAGGGAGGGAGTGAGGGGGGGGGTTGGACAGACGAAGCCGTGTAAACCAACAAACAGGTGGAAGGAGGCGGTCAGTCAGGGATATGATGTTTGTGCCGCATGAGACAAAACTGTGAAGCTTCGGGAGTCTGACATGAGGCAAATGCAAAGCTCAGCCTTTAGGAATAAAATGTTACCGTGAGAAAAGTCAAAGCAGAGCATCCTATGAGTCGAGTGGTCTGAAACGTTCTTGGCTTGTGAGCTTTTAAAAACAAATCAGAAGTCAAGTTTCCATCCAAATACAGAGGAAATTTTGACCAAATTTCCAGACAGTCGGCAAAAGAAGATAAGAATTAATATGTATTTCCATCTACTACTGTTATGTGAATATTAGTTCATTGGTTTATGTTGGTGGAGCTGATTCTCCAGTCGGTGCCATTAAACCACCACAGAAGAGGAGGACACAGCGAGACAAGGTCACGAAAAGAGCTGCAGTCAGAGCTCAGACGATGGGAAACCATGTGGAGAACATGACGGAAATCTGAGGTTTCTGCTGGTTCCATGCGTCAACGTGAGGAAGGTTCCGGTCTCCTCATGGCTCCTCACAGACCTGATGGTTCCCTCTCTTCACTGGAAGTGACCAGTGATGTTTCAGAGTTTATTCACTCAGTCTGTTTCGCTCTGCTTTTACATCTCAGACAAGACGATTGATATTTTGCAATATCTTGACAAATTCACATTTTCCTCTCAGGTTTGTTAATGCACAAATTGAAAAAAAAAAAAAAACGGACTTAGAGTCTATTCGCATTCCCTTGTTCCCTGTATTTGAGCTGTTCAACCAAAGCATAATATTCCTTTCTCAAATTTTTTTCTGCAAAGAAAAGTCAGAGAAAATTAACATGTAATTATTTCCTATCTTGTTAATTAACTTGCAGCCAGTCGCTGGTCATGTCACTTTGGTCAGCAGCCGTTAAGATATCTTTTTCTAGATCGATGTGTCAGACTCCACCTGAACCCCGCCCCTGACCCCAACCTTAGTTATGTCTCCTAAATGTTGTCTTAAAGTTAAAGGGAGTATTGGTGCTCACCAGACGTTGAGTTTTTTGCCGAACACCTTGATGCCGTTGAGGTGAGTCACGGCTCGGTCCACAGCGTACTCATCGCCCATCTCCACCAGCGCCGTGCCGGGAACGCTCTTCATGAACTTCACCTGCAAACACAACCAGCCACTAAAGCATCGTGATGGTTAGATGATCGATCGTTATCGGGAACCGGGACCCGGGTCAGGGGTCACGGCACGTCACAGGCTGTTTACCACCTGTCA